>NW_007728634.1:260179-261139 GCF_000696425.1 Galeopterus variegatus | reverse complement strand
ACAGGAGATATATATACAGTATATACACGAGGAGGTAATCTTCCTATGCCCAATGGCAATGTCACAGCTTTGACCTCAGTAGTATGTCCTCTATAGCCATCTATATGAATTGTGGCCCCTGGAAACTTATCTAGATTGCCATATATCAGGCTACATTCTGTGCCTGTATCCACCAACACCAAAACACACTGCACATTCATCCNGACCAGACCACTCCCAGGAATTTGACTGACAGCCCAGGTCCTTGCACTTTGGCTATGTTCACAGCCCACCCACATTGTTCCAAATGAGTTAGCAGTGTTGGAGCTGCCTGGGTTAAATCTGCAAGAGAATCAGAGGTTAGCAACACGTCATAAATGTAGTGAAACATCGTAACCGTGCTGGGCCTAGTCCACTTGGCTAGGTCCCCAGTCACCAAACCGTGACAGATGGTTGGGCTATACAGATAACTTTGGGGCAATACTTGAAAGGTCCACTGTCTTCCTTCCCACGTGAAGGCCAACTGATCTTGGCTATCAGCCGAGACTGGAATGGAGAAAAAAGCATTTGCAAGGTCCAGTACATAATGATGTAAGTCCCCAGCTGAGTCATCAGCTGATTCATCAAGTCATGAACTGAAAGCACAGCTGGATGCAAAGGAGGCACTACTTTGTTCAGTTCACGATAATCTATAGTCATTCTCCAGGTACCATCAGGCTTTTTCACTGGCCATACCAGAGCATTAAATGGGCTCTGACCTGAGCGAATAATGCCAACTTTCTCTAATTCCAATATAGTGGCACTTATCTCTGCATGTCCTCCTGGTAGGCGATACTGCTTTACATTAACTACACATCTTGGCTTGGGTAACATCTGTGGGTCATGTTTAGCATATCCTTATAACACAGGCTTTACTGTCCGTATTTGCAGCCGAAACTCTCCAACTGTTGTTTGCAGGTGCAAACCATAAAGTACATCCAT
>NW_007728634.1:258667-259923 GCF_000696425.1 Galeopterus variegatus | reverse complement strand
TATATCAGGCTACATTCTGTGCCTGTATCCACCAACACCAAAACACACTGCACATTCATCCCCAACCAATATATTGCCAATTCAACATGAGGCCTCCGGTCCTCGCCTGCCCCCAAAAGACGAGTACCTTGGACTGCTCCCTAATCAGAATAGAACAGTTCATCCGCCTCCTCAGGAGCAACCAAAATGTCTTTTAAATCCACTGAGTGTACCTTGCTACCTGTTTCCCAGTGTTTGGTGAAACACTGCTCAGGGTGCAATTGCTGACACTGGGAAAACAGAACCGCATTTGGCTGCCAGTCAATTTTCTTTTTATCAACCCCTGCTGCAAGCAAGTCAAGCCACATCTGCTTATGGCTAGTCTTGCTTGGTCCCCTTGGGATAAAATCCCCAGCATTTCTTGGGGGTTTGGTCTTAGCCACCTTCTGGACCCCTTTTGCTTCTCTTTTCTCCTCTACTTCACCCAAACTGGCTATCGTGGTCGTTACTTCATGCATAGGATGACCAATGTATGGGGCCAGTATAGCCATCAGTGACCCAAAGGACGTTAATGGCGCATTCTGCAGCACTATGTCTCTCATGCTGCCTGTAAAATTTTCATCATCCAGGCCACAAGTGTGCACATTAAACATGGACTGCCTCATCCCCAGCTGTTGAATGATTTGGACCTGCTCAGCATACATTTGCCATTTACTAACTATCTTGGACAGTTCTCCAGCATTTGCCCACATAGTTCAGGCAGCTGCATTCACCCAGGCCATCAAGGAGTGATTACCTCATCCAGGTGCATATCCGTGGCTATTTTGCAGCCGTTGTCTCAGGGACAGGTGCATGGTGATGTAGGCCAACTTCCCATTTCCTCACCAGAGCATACCACACTATCCACCCATAGGTCCCATAACCACAACAGCCAAGCAGCCAGGGTCTCCTCATGTTTCTGCCTGAACTGTCTCTCCATGTCAACCAGTTCAACCTGGGTATACATGACATAGGTGGAGGACTGGGTCACCTGTGGATCACCTACCTGTTGTCCATCTGGCCCCATAGGCTGCTCATGTGTCAATTTCTCGTGCACAGCAGGTCATGCCTGGAGATGCATGGTTTCCCCCAACTCACCATTGGGTTGGTCATCTTCCCTGGTGTGAGGGGCAGGAGTGGCCAGTCACTGCACGTAGTCCTCCAGGACATTTATCCGTGCTTCCAATGACTGTGCTTTCTGCTTCAAATCTGCCAGTAGCTGCGCATCATCTGCCAAC
>NW_007728634.1:252385-257928 GCF_000696425.1 Galeopterus variegatus | reverse complement strand
CACGTAGTCCTCCAGGACATTTATCCATGCTTCCAATGACTGTGCTTTCTGCTTCAAATCTGCCAGTAGCTGCGCATCATCTGCCAACAACTCTGCTTTCCGCTTCAAATCTTGATCAGTTTGCAGCATAGTTAACAGCAGCCAGGCTCCGGTCAGCAGAAAAGTGGCCACTGCGCACCACACGCTCAAAGGCAGCCACATTTCCTCCCCCTCACAAGGGGTTTTGCATTGTAGTAACTGGTCTACGCTGCCTTGCGGTACAGTGTGCAGCAACCAGGTCCCAGTCAACAGGAAGGTGGCCATAGGGCACAGCATATTCACAATTAGCCATATTTCCTCCTTCTTTAGGGCTTTAGGCTCCTGTATCTGCTCACAGTCCTGTTGCAGGCTACGCCAAATGTGGCATAATCCTGCCGACTTCGCCAATTTTTCTGGTTGCTGTGAGGATTCCAGTCCTTAGCCTTAGCCTCGCAGTAACCAGACACTATAGTTCTTACAGGCTATTTTGTTTAATTTATAAGTAATTCTAGTATGTTAAACAATGCTAAAATTCAAAATTATGATGTAATTTAATCTCTATAATCTCTACTTCTCTATTCTACTTTTTAAAAAGATTTCTATAAGAAAGCAAGAATAGATCTATTCTACTTTTTAAAAAGATTTCTATAAGAAAGCAAGAATAGATCTATTCTACTTTTTAATGCTGTTTACGTTTACAAACATCTTTTGTTCTAAGGCTGGCACAGTGTGCTCCCTACAGCACCTAGATAATATATATTCCATCTTAATATTTGTTTTGACTGCCAATCTATTTTTCCTATTTATTTTACTATTTGAAAAATCTTGGTTTTTTGTACATAAAATTGAAAGCTTATATTATCACTAGTTTTTTCAGCATTTTACTCTTGCAATTTTCAATGTACATTTACATTTCAATTGGTCAATAGAATTTCAACATATAAAGTATGCAAGGAAATTTTTCACTCTGTTACATCAAAGTTCTTATTTATATTTGGAACTGACCATTCAGTTATTTACAATAAACCTACGCTTGTGTTGCACACATCCATATGATGGTGACCTACATGATCACACGATCATTGGTCATACAGAAGTTCAGCAATCCCCAAAATGATGCTGATCTAGGCATCTGGCTTTTTGGCCTTCCGATGGCTAAGGTCAATGTTAAAGCCAAAATTAGATTATTTTTTTTTAAGCTTTCATATTGGGGTTTTTTATTAGCATATTCATTGTTACAAACCATACTTATTCTTTATGCCCCTTATCCAATCTCCCCCCACCTCCTCTTCCTCCTTTCCCCTTTCGTCCCCCCTCTAATAATCACAGATGTGTTCTCCATCTGATAGATTAACTGTTCCTCTGTTGGTTTGTTGCCTTGATGATCTGTCCAGTACTGAGACAGGTGTGATCAAGTCCTCCCCTATTATTATAAATCAGATGCTTCTTCTATTACTCTGGAGTGTGCCCTGTGGAGAGAGAGAGGACCTCTTCTTTTTTTTTTTTTTTTTTTGGTTTTGTTTTTTGTTTTACTGGGGTCCTGAGGCCTGCAGCTGGGGGAAGCCTAACCCAGCTGCAACCAGGTAAAGAGCACACCAAAAACACCATTTCCACGCGGGTAGCCCCCCCACAGCCACCACAATTATCATTGTTGCCACAAAAGCAGCTAGTCTCTATAGCAGCAGTCACAGCCACCGTGCAGATGGCACGCCAGACTCTAAACTGCATTGACACAAGGAGAGTCACCAGCGGAGACCAAAAAACCAAACATTAGATTCTTCTAAGTGTGTATTTTACCTGTCTCATATTACCTCAGCCCTATTTTTGAATGGCACTGAATTCCTATATAAACTATTTCCATGTCAGGTACTTGTGAAAAATCTATGTGCTACTTTGCCTCTTGTGACTCATAAGGAGTTAAAACAGAAAAAAAGAAAGCAACATCTGCGTGGTCGATTCAAGAACTATAGATATTTTAGGAAGCCTTATGAGAAACCTACAGATGCACTGGTGTAATGCTTTTCTTTTTCTTACTGTGCCCGAAAAGTCGATAGACTTTTTAAAAATTACCAACTACATTGTATATTGATGAATTAAAACTAAAAAATTAAAAAATTAAAATTAAAATTAGATAAACATTTAGCTAAGTTACCATCTGGGACAACATTTTGCAGGTTGAGATGATCCAGTGTCTTCACCAGAGCCAGTATGCACAGGTGGGGGTGACAGGTGGGGAGAGGCAGAGGTGGGGCCATGGCTCATACTCCTACTTCATGATCCACCCACCAGTGTTCCCTCCTGTCCTCACAGCTCTAGGCTCCACAGCACCAAGGTGTTCATGCCCAGGCGAGAATGGTTCTATAAGTGGATCACAAAAGTTCTCCTTATGGAAATTGAGAACGCTACCTGACCCCATCATTCCCTTACATAATTAGAGAAATTGGGAGGAAAAATAAAAAAGAAAGAAAGAGAGAGGAAGTGAGAGAGAAATTCTGGGAGAGTATATATATTATGGGTGGTGAAATCTGGGGAATATCTTAGGTGTCTTCTTACAGAAGTATACCTAAAAATAGGAGTTAACAGAAATTACTGTTTAGACCCACATATAGACAGGTCTTATGAATGTCTCAGATGGCTAAGAAATGACGAATTGGGCCACCTCAACAGACTCCACCTGGGGAGGTGATGGCCCAAATAAAGAGGAACATGAAATAAGCAGTAGAGAAGGGGTCTTAAATATCAGTTACAGAAATAAATACTATTGTTTCTCCCTGTACTTCCCTTCTCTTATTTCTCTCATTATTGTGTATGAATTATGTTGGCTGTGGTTAAATTTAACATTTGGTTCATAGGCTGCAGATCATCAGTATGGGCTCATGGTGAAAATCCAGCAGAAACTGGCATCACTGGGAGAACATGGACTTGGAGTACAGTGGACTCCAGAGCTGATTTCTAGGTGCAGCAGCTGCCAATGGCCATGTCCATGGTGCCCATTGTGCTACCAAGCCTAGGGGCTGACCCAGGCCTCATAATCAGATTTGAAAAGATTTTATAGAAAAAAGACCAGAAGCATATATTATTAAATATTAATAACAATTACTGATTAGTTTGGCCTTCTACTTTCTACTTTTCTTTTCCTTTTTTTTGATGGTTTTCGTGTTAGAAAAATAATACATGTACGTTGCAGCAAGTGACATATTAATATACAAAGACATATGAAAGCAAGGGTAATCATCTTCCCTTCTCCCTTTTCCTTGCTCTTACGAAAAGAAAAACAAACATATCCACACACAGAGTTTTCTTTGCTTGCTTTCACTGACACATCATCATGTGGCACTTATTTCTCTTCAACTTGCTAATTTTTCACTTTATTATAAATTATGAGTATCTTTCCTTTCAATAGACAGATACTTAACTCTCCATCATTTTTTCTAATTTCTTTATGCAAAAGTACAAGTTCATATATGTAATTTTACATTTATGGGATTATATTATACATGCACATGTGAAGGTGTGTTTTCAGTAAAGTTTTTTGCTTCTCTTTTTTCTACCAGCTTCTCATTCCCTCTCCTCCCTCCTACATCCAGTGCACCCCAAGTCCCACAAAAGCCCCATGCTTTATATCTAATGCACCTATAACAGAGGTTTTTTGGCCATTGTTTATGACATATAGTACACAGTTCTTTGCATCTTATTTTTTAATCCTACAAGGCATTGTGGAAATTCTTCCAAATCAGCTGGCATCGCTCCAATTCCTTCTTTTTAATGGCACAATAATATTCTAGGGTGTGGATGGGCCATTGTATTAGTTCATGCTTGTTGCTTTTAACAATATACTTGAAACTGGGTGATTACAAAGAAAATGAAATTTATTGCTTACAGTTTCTGAGGCTGGGAAGTCCAAAGTCCATGTGGTGGTGGTGACAGTAATTCAGGGATCTCACATTGCAAGATGGTGGAAGCAGAGAGCAGAGAGAGAGCAAGACAGACTCTCCTTTTCTTTTAAAGCCCTCAGAACCACACCCCTGACCACCATTTTTAATCCATTCACTACTGCACGGTCCTACAATCCAATCAACACTTCAAGGCTCCACCTTTCAGTTACCATAATAGGATTTCCCACCCTCTTAACAGTCACGGTGGGGACTAAGTTTCTAATACATAAAACATGGGGGTTGCAGTTCAAGTTTCAATGAGTTTGGGGGGAACATAATTCAATCTATTACAGCCGTAATCCATTCAACCATTCTAGTATTTTGAATTAATTACTTTCCAGGGTTTTTTTTTCCACTTAAATATCCTCACCCACCAGTCACTCACTGGTAATTTTATTTTTATGCCATAGATTCCCAGGAGGGGGGGTAGGTGGGTCACAAGATATATGCTTTAAATTGAAAAGATCCTAGGACCGGCCTGTGGCTCACTCAGGAGAGTGCGGTGCTGAGAACACCAAGGCCACGGGTTCGGATCCTATATAGGGATGGCCGGTTTGCTCACTGGCTGAGTGTGGTGCTGACAACACCAAGTCAAGGGTTAAGATCCCCTTACCGGTCATCTTTTAAAAAAAAAAAAATTAAAAAAAAATAAATAAAAGATCCCACTAGATTATTTTCTGAAACAATTACAATAATTTACTTTACTTTTTCACAGGCAGTGTATGAGGAAACCTCTCACTTCTTCCTACCCTACTCATCAACTCACTATGCAGATAGTTCCATCTTCTAAATGTGGTTAGTATGACAGGCATAAAGTGATACATCACTGGCGCGGTCCATGCCATGGCGGGGTCTTGAAAAGAATAGCTTGGGCTGCCCTTTCCGAGTTGGCAAGGCCCCGGAGGGAGAGCTGCTGGCAGGGCCACAGCTACCAGCACTTGCTTTCATTGTAAAGATCTCTGCCTTGGCACAGTGGTGCTGCTTTCGCTTTCTCTTTTGATGTTTTGGTCAGCGTGGCAGTTTCCTGAGTTTCTAAAAGATGCAGAAAATGACACAAAAACAGTTGTTGTCATAAAATTAGATTATCCCACAAAAGATCCGGGAAGATTGAACAATTCCAAATTGTCCCTTTTGAGTCCATTTATTACTCATTGATGTTTAAAACATCAATGGATGTTTTAAAAACACCTTATGAATAGCCATGAGCAATTGTTTTTACTGAATAAATTAATAAACAATAGAAATCCTCATCCTCTTCCCACCATCTGGGTAAATGGTTATATAGATTATAAAATAGGAAAAGGAAAAATTTGGTACCCTCCTAGGGGACGTCTTAAATATGACTTAAGTTGGCAAAAGTCATTTACAGGGGATTATATTAATGGTAAGAAAATGGTTGGAATTAATGGAAAAAGATATTATAGAAAAAATTGTTTATGAGAAAGAATGTGTAGAAACCCTGTTACTCATTGATGTCCTAAGTTAAATAAAAACATCTTAGTAAGATATTGGGACAAAAACATATGATGCACAACTTTCCCTCCTAAAAATAAAGATTATAGATGGAATTTAGAATGCACCTGGTTTTGT
>NW_007728634.1:238988-251385 GCF_000696425.1 Galeopterus variegatus | reverse complement strand
CGACCACAACAGATATAATCACCAGAAAGAATTGGCTGACCACCGAGTTTTATTTAACCTTGTGGATTACTAATTTTATGAGAACTGACGCAATTTTAAGAAAAGTTTCCATTTAACTATTGGCTTAATAATTTTAAAGGTTTATGTAGTTAAAATGCTCACATTATCCCCACCCCCGTGTTGTGTAACAAATAAAAATGCTGTTTTCACTCTGAAGGCTACTTCAGCTGCTTTAGCTGCTCTGGCTGCGACAGCGCTGACAGCCCGCAGGGTGAGAACGTGCTTCAAAGGAACCGAGGTCTCTACCTGTGTTTTTTATTTTCGCCGCCTTTCCATCCCTCTTTCAAAGACCCTCAACTCGACTGGAGCTGGTCTCTGGCACATCACTTTTAATGTAATTTGTGTGTTTGAGAATGATTGTATGTTTGTTAGCCACTTAGATTTGCTTTCTGTGGACTGGCCACTCATTAGAGATGCAAAAGGAGACATATTTACAAATCTGGAAGAGCTGAACAAATTATAGTTGAATTCTACATACAGCTCTATGTTAACACATTTGAAAACCTCCAGGAAATGTTGTAACCAAAACAGCATGGTACTGACATAAAAACAGACAATTGGATCAATGGACAGAATAGAAAACACAGGAATCAATCCACATACTTAAAACCAACTGATCTTTGACAAAGGCAACAAGAACATCCATTGGGGAAAAGACAGCCTCTTCAATAAATGGTGCTGGGAAAATTGGACTTCCATATGCAGAAGAATGAAACTGGACCTGCACCTCTCACCATATGCCAAAGTCAACTCAAAATGGGTTAAAGACAAATATAAAACCCAAAATCATAGCATTGCTAAAGGACAACACAGGGGAAACACTCCAGGAAGCAGGACTGGGCAAAGACTTTATGCATAAAATCCCCAAAGCACAAGCAACAAAAGAAAAACTAAACAAATGGGACTATATCAAATTAAAAAGCTTCTTCACAGCAAAGGAAACAATCAGAAACAATCAAAAGAGCAGAAAGACAACCCATGGAACAGGAGAAAATACTTACAAACTATACATCCGACAAGGGATTAGTATCCAGCATATATAAAGAATTCAAACTATACAGTAAAAAACCAAATAATCCAATAAAAAACGGGCAATGAGATGAATAGACATTTTTCAAAGGAAGACATACAAATGGCTTACTGGTATGTGAAAAAATGCTCAACATCACTAGTCATCAGAGAAATGCAAATCAAAACCACATTGAGATATCATCTCACCCCAGTTAAACTGGCCATTATTAAAAAGACCAAGAACAACAAATGCTGGAGAGGAAAATGGGAACTCTTCTACACTGCTGGTGGGACTGTAAATTAGTACAGCCATTGTGGAAAACAGTATGAAGGTTCCTCAAACAACTACAGATAGAACAGCCATGTGATCCAGCAATCCCACTACTGGGCATATTTCCAAAGGAATGTAAATCATCATGTCAAAGGGATACCTGCACTGTCATGTTCTCCACAGCTGTATTTACAATAGCCAAAACATGGAACCTACCTAAGTGTCCATCAACAGATGGCTAGATAAGGGAAATGTGGTATACGTATACAATGCAGTACTACTCGGTCATAAAAAGGAATGAAATTCTGCCATTTGCAGCAACATGGATGAGTCTAGAGAAAATTATGTTAAGTGAAATAAGCCAGACAAAGAAAGAAATACTGCATGTTCTCACTTATAACTGGATGCTAAGAAAGAAAGCAAGAAAGCAAACAAGGAATCAAAAAAGAAAAAAAAAAGACCAAAACAATATGTTGAACTTTCAGAAGGGGAAAACAAATATAAGGATACTAGAGATTGGGGGAAGGGGGTGGGTTTGGGGAGGGATAGGATGAGTAAAGAGCATAAAGAAAAATCATGATTTGTAATAATAATATGCTTATAATAAATAATTTTAAAAATTAAAAAAAGAAATGTGAGATCTCTAGAAAAATTTAAATTATCAAAATTAACCCAGGAAAAAGTGGTAAATAACGTCAATTAACACAGAAAAATTGGAAGGTAAACTAAAATATACTTTTTAAAAGGGTACCAAAACCAGATATTTTCACACCTAAGTTCTACCTAAGCTTTAAAGAATGAATAATTTTTATAATATTTAAATTGTCCCCGCTCATCGGGGAAGATGGAGCACTTTTCAATTTTATGAAGCCAGCCTATTCCAAAGACAGAATGTAAAAAAGGCAACTATGTATCAATCTCACTTGTAAATCCATGAGTAATAGTCAAAACATAAATGAAAAAAATCCAGCACTTTATCAAAAGGGTAATATATTATGGTCAAGTGATGTCATCCAAACATGAAAAAATGGTTCAAATTAGTAACTCTATTCTCTTAATACATTAGATCAATAAATTTAAAAAACAAAATCCCAAAATATTGCATAATACATACTGAAAAATTATTTGGTAAAAGCTGACAATTATTCCCAATAATAACTCTAAATAAAATAGAATTTTGGAACCATTTGTGATTAAATCTGTTATAAAACAATCCTCAAAAAATATTACCCAAAATGGCAAAATATTGAAACTAAGCCAATTAAGTTCAGGAACTGTACATAGATGCCTGCCATCACCATTATAATTTAATGTTATGTTAAAGGGTCTAACAAGTACAATGAGAGCAACAAGAAAAAAAAAATTGGTAAAACTCATATACCTAGAAAACCGAGGGGGAAAAAAATCCCTCTAGGAAAAAAAAAAACCTGCTGAAACATACAATAATCAATAGCTTTTCCTTGCACTAGCAATAATTGACATAGAAATCCAGAAGCCACAAAAGAAAAGATAAACATCCTTGATTGTATAAATTTTTCAACTTCTTGTAGAACAAAATATACCATAGCAAAGCCAATACAAAAATAATAGCTTGGGGGGCAAAATTTGCAGCAAAGGTGACCAACAAAATATTGATATCTACATTACACACAGTATTTATGAATTTGCAAGAAAAAGACAAACAACCCAATAGAAGCATGTTGAAAGTCACACCTTGATGAGATAAGGAACTAGATTTTATACCGCAGATATCAGGTTTCCCCTCAAAATGGTTACTTCTGGCAAAGCAAATTGTGCTAGATTAACGATCAGACTGCAATTTTGCTTTCAGCACACTTTAAAAAATAAAAAGGGAAAAACATATGTACTTCCTTTCGAACCTCATCACCTTCTACAATATGCTGTCAAATTCTAGTGTTATATCTTGTCAGGCTATCTTGGCTGTGGAGGAAAGAGCTAGCATCCTTTAAACCTCCAGCCCAGTGATTCCCAACCCTGGTTTGGCAGCGCCTCCCATGAGTCCTAGGTCAGCGCCATGGGGCCCTAGCTGCGGAGGGTCCTTTCCCCTCCCCTTGCCTGGATGTCCTCAGCCTTCCTTAGACTCCCACTCTGCAGTGTGTTCCTGAAGGACAGATCACCAGGATTTTGGATACAGATTTAGATGGTGTCTGTACTTTTGCCCCCAGGCCCCACCCATTGAATCAAGCTATTTGAAAGCAATCAGGAACCTGGATCAGGACACCCCACTGAGTCCTGTGTAGGATGTTCTGTGTGACAGCTACTCATTTAGGTGCTATTTGGCCATCCAGCCATTTCCCCTGCCCCAGTCCAGCCCAGTCCCCACTTCCTCCCGTTATCCACTCATCCTCATGTATCAGTTATGACAACTTAGACGTTGCTGGGTGACCTTAGGAAGGTGAGCAGTCAACAAAACAGTGAGTCCAACAGTTTCCGAGCTGTGGTCCCACCCATGTTTATAGCCTCCCTAACTTGTGACTCAGCCCCTTCCGCCTCAAGTTCATGTGGGTCTCCTGCAGAAAGCCCAGCAACACAGGAGTGACCGCCGAGGCAGTGTGCGGGAATAACCCAGAAGGAGTTAACACGGCGTGAAGCGGGCTGGCGTCCTCTCTCTGCCCCAGAGAGCAGGTGATATAACGCAAGGAACAGTCTTGGGGAAACTAGCCAGGCAACTGTTGACACATCCCAGGAGTGAGTAGGCTTGGGGGTTAGTTAGCTGGGGACAGGGGAAGGTAGACTTTCAAAACGCAGAGAGAAAGAGATGAGTAGATAATTCAAAACCTGCAAGGAGGAAATTACTCTTAGTACTTAAACTCAAAGCTTGTTAGTTTCATTCCCCCTATAGAAGCCACACTGAAAAGGTGAAAGAGCAGGTGAGGAGAAGGGGATTTCAGCACAGGCATCGAAACTGAGGCAGCCTAGAGCCCAGAGGGCAAAGATGTTTTCTTCTCTCTGATGCCCGTGATCTAATGCCCTAGCTCCAATCCAGGAGCTTCTGAAGAAGCAGGTTGGTTTCTGTGATTTTCTGATAGCTCCCATGGTGTCCACCAAACATTTAGAAAGCAGTGTCCATAGACACAGTACTGAATTAAGCATTATGGGATGCACAGGGGACACATAAGACCTAGCCCCTGCATGAAACAATTGGAAGGCAATCAAGAGCAGTGCCCCACCCCAGTCTTACTGAGCCAGACCTGCATTGTTAGCGAGATTCCCAGATGATTTGCAGGCATATGAAAGTCTGTGAAATGCTGATAAGGGCAATAAGGCAGAATGAAGAGGCTGCCTGAAGTTGGGGTTGCCACAGAAAGCTTTGTGGACAAGTTGGTCTGGGACAACACACTGGGCCTAGCCTGCCCTTACTCACATGACTTTCCTATTGGGGAACATACATGTTTAGCCACAAGTAACACACTTCCTCTGCATTAAGGGATGTAACTCTGGCTTTCAGGAAACCCATAAAAGGGAAATTTCAACTCTCGTTATCAGGAAAGAAAGAAATGGCTCATACATTAAGAATGCCCTTAATCTGTTAGCCAGGAACTGCTCTCTGGGTCCAGAAAGGGGAGATCCCTACACTCACACTTACTGACTGCCTGGCGTGGGCCACACGCTCCCTCCATGCCTACCTCCCTGGCTGCAGAACACTTCTTACTGAACTATCATTGGCATGTCTCCACCCACGTACGCCGAGAAGTGTTTTATCTTACAATTGTCCTTGAAGTGCACTGCTGTACTGACTCCATGGACCTTGACAAGGATGTCCATTACATTGCACCAGTAGTTGCCACCGTGTGCTCCAGGACACACTAGTTAATAGCTGCTGCAGAAAAACAGGAACAAGAGGAAGACGAAGTGGAAGATACTCTCCCGTGCTCCAGAATTTCTGGAAGCTGGCTTGTTTGCTGTGAGCCTTGCAGAGCAGATGTGGGACTCTCCACAAAGCGTGCCTAGGGTAAGGGACTTTCCAAACTTCTTTAACCACTTTTTTCCAGATGGTCTTGTGTAGAATACTTCAGGACAGGCTTCATCACTTCCGTGTCTTCTCAAAACCCATAGAGGACATTTTTCTCCTTGAATTTAGTACTGAGAATGGCCATGTGTCTGCATGAGAATTGGAAGACAGATGTGTTTTGCTCTTTGCATTGGCCACCACCCGAAAGCTGAGAGCCAAATTGTTGGGGGCATTCAGCAAGGGTTCTGAGTCTTGGAGCACACCCTCTGTGGTCTGACTCACATTTTCTTATCTATTTATTTTAAATGGTTTTCTTGGCATATCTCTATTTGTAAGTCACATCAAATCTTCTTCCAAACATAAGCTCAAAGAAGTTAACTGACTTATCCAAGTTGACACAGCTTCTCAGTGAGGAACCCAAGATTCAGACTCAGTTCTGCCAGTCTCGAAGGTCTAACCCCTCCTATGCCACCTCCCCAGTCCTGTGTGGGGCCCATGAAAGACCTGGGTGTGTGGGTGACACTGGGGATGGCAGGAAATGACCATTACTGAACAACAATGATTTGACTTAATCGCTCCCTCTTCCCATACTCGTATCTTGCTGCCTAGACTCCCCCACACCCATCATCTAGAGCCCTTTCCCTACTTTCCAAACCTTTTCATCAGCTCTCCAAGTCCAAGACCCGTAATCAATGACTCACAGCTCCAGCTGTGTTCTTTCTAGGTAACCAGGTACATGAGAACAAGGCACTGAACTGAACTGCCATCACAACAGGGGTGCCATTCCAGGGTGTCCCCTGCTTGCAGGCAGCAGATCCCCAGCCACAGGAAAAGACTAGCTATGGCCTTGCTTTCTCCCACAGACACCCAGCTGCTTCACCCATCTGTCTGCTCTGCCATTCCTGGAGTGAAGCTTCCATCCCCATGGTTGCCACATGGGCTCAGATGGCTGCACCACTACCAACTTCATATTTGCATTCCAAGCAGGAAAAAAAGAAGAAATAAGCCAGGAGGAAGAAGGAGCAGCAGTAACTATATCAGGAAAGAAAAAATCCTTGGGAATCCTCAGCAGACTTCCACTTGGGTCTCATTGGCCAGGACTGGACTGCCTGGTCACCTCCAGCTGCAAAGGAAGCTGTCCTGAGTATGTCATGGTTAGTAAGGAGGGAGGAGAGATGGGTTTTGGGTAATTTGCCCCACCAAAGGCCACCCCAAATGCCTGGGTTGAGTACAAGATGCCGAAAAAAGGCAGCAGGAATAGGGAAGGGGAGCACCAGGGTTAAATGGTTGGGGATGGTCATTCAAAGGGACATAGTGGTCACTGTGTAGTACCCCAGACTCCGCTTTGGAGCTGAAGCGCTCATGACCCCCTGGTGTGTGAATGCTGCTGGCACCCCCTCAGCTGTCAGTCTTCTTTAGAAATCATGCTGGCTGAAAAGAGTCACCTTGCACAAATTTGTGCTCCTTCCAGGGAACCTTCATCCATTACCACATCTCAGCATTACTGTAGGCCTATCCCAGCTCCAGAGCTCCCCATCGAGGTGCTGAGGCCTTGGAGACTACAGGAGACTGTGTGGCAGCCCAGCTCCTCCCTCTTCCCAGTCCTCCTTCCTTCCCTTCCCTCCCATGCCCTAGAGCATCCTAACAAACACCTTGCAGGCTGGTGTCCCAGGGCCACAGCCACACTAAGGAACAACCACTTCTTCCTTTTTCTAGTGCAACTTCACAGGCATCTGCTGAGTGCCAGGTGCTGGGAATGGAGGGTGTGAGTAAATCCAAACATGATAAGCAAGTACCCACCTTCAAGGAGCTCATAGCCTAGAGCAGTGGAGCTGGGAAAGTCAGTGGCTGAGAGACAAGACAAAATACAGTAAGACAATCAGGAAGTCTGATGGCTGCTTGAAGAGGAAGGCATTACAAGTGGTTTGGGCAGGAAGTAGGGACGAATTAGGAAATCTGGAGGCACTCCATGGGGGAGGGAGACTTTCACGTGGCCTCTGAAGGGTGACTGGGCAGAGCCCCCAGCCAAGAAGCTCTTTGGGTGGGAGCAGTCTAAGCAAAGGCACAGAGGGCTGGGATGTGGGCCAGGACTAGCTAGTGATGACAGCCCCTGTTTGGCCAGAATGGGACGTGACCTAGAGCATGAGTTGACAAGAGCTGGCAAAGGCACAGAGGGCTGGGATGCGGGCCAGGACTAGCTGGTGATGACAGCCCCTGTTTGGCCAGAATGGGACGTGACCTAGAGCATGAGTTGACAAGAGCTTCCAAATGAGACTCCTGGCTCTGCCCTCTCTGAAAGAGGGATGTTGGGCCTGTTCCTTAACCACTCAATGACATGGCATTCTCGTCTGTAAAATAGCAATTACACCTCTTCTCCCCCAGGGGTTGCTGTGGGGCTGAATAGTCAAAATACGTAAACCACTGCATAGACACCTGCAGGAGCACCGGGCTCAATCGATCCTCTAGTTTTTATGTACAAGCAGAAATACTGAGAAGGCCACTCTTAAGCCAGTCTTTCTCAAAGTGAGATTCCCAGACCAGTAGCATCCCTTTAACTGGGAACCTGTTAAATAGGCAGATTCTCAGGTCCCAGACAGACCTACTGAATCAGAAATTCTCCAATACATTTTAGCAAGCCCTCCAGGGGAAGCTGAAGACAGCTGGTTTGAGCCAACAGAAAAAATTTATTTTAGGGATACAGGGGCTCTTCGTGGAATCTGAAAAGAGAGGTACACCAGGGCCTCAAAAATAGGTGGCTGACAGAGACAGAGACTAGGGAAACAGGAGTCTCTTCTCTGCTTCAATCATTCCCACTTCTCTCACCCTCTGCCTCTCTCTTCTGATAACGGCAAATAAATTTGATTTCTTTCTTACTTTCACAAGCCGAGGGTTTCTGCCATAGAGAGTTTCAGACCAAGAGGCTGAAATCTTTTAGTCTCAACTTCAGGTTACCCTGAAAGTGGTTCATTAGCCCAGCCAGAGTTCCGTGCCCACACCCGGGCCAGCTGATGTGATTTAGGGGCTGAGGCACAGTCCGAGCATAGATGCCCTTCCCCAAACCACGTGGGCGAAGTGCAGTCTCCTACCCTTGGAATGCCAGTCAGTCAGGTGGAAATTTAGGAGTTACTAGCTTTGAGAATAGTCCCATAGAGCAGTGGTTCTCAAAGTGTGGTCCCCAGACCAGCAGTATCAGCAACATGTTGGAAATGCAGTCTTGGGCCCCACCCACCCCAGACCTACTGCAACAGAAACTCCCTGGGTGGCCTTGTCAATCTACGCTTTAACAAGAGTGAGTTTGAGAACCACTGTCAGGGAGGACTCAGAAACAGGTCATAAAACCCATTCGATTGGAGAGGCAATCATCTCTGTAGCCTCATCCGTCTTTCACTCCCTTTCCTTAGAGTCATAATGAAATAGGCAAAAGAGACATCAGGAGCAAAAGCAGCCACGGTGGTGGGCGCTTCTCTTTCTTTTCTTTCTTTAATGCACAGCGTACATACAAAAGACATCCTCCCAAATTCCACAGACTGTCGGAGCTGGGATAGAGCTTGATCTTCCCTCTTTACTTTTGGGGAAACCAAGTCTCATTCCTTGGCAGAGTTGAGACTAAAGCTCATGCCTTACAGCTTAAAGCCATCGTGATCAAAAATGGAACTTTTCTAGGTCAAATAGAAAAGTAACTGAGAAAGTAGATTAAAATGAAGTCATATGAGGCTTGTGTGAAAAATTAAGAGCGACTCAGACTCAGCCATAGGAGTTTGGTAGCGTAAGGTCATTCTGTGGAATCCCAAACCAAAATTACCAGTCCTGACGTCCATGGTCGGGCCTCAAAATCCACCATTATAATTAGTAAGAGCTTTTTTACTCACCATAAACCAGGTAACCCTAAACACACTGCTACTTCAACTTTAGGATATTTAAGGCTTTCATAAAAAAGAGAAAGAGGAGAAGAGGAAGGAGACATTTTTTATAGCCACAATAAAAGGAAACTACAGCTCCAAAGTTCTCATATTTAAGTAAACCTGTGAAGAATGCATTGGGAAAAATAGCTATGCATCACTATAGTTATTTTTGCTACATTGTATATAGAGTTGTAAAAATTATCTACTTTAAAGTCTGAAGTTTGAAAAACTAGAAAAAGAAAAATACCCTTGGCATTAATGTGCTAGTCTTAAAAAAAGGAAGTGGCAAGTCTAGTCTGAATCGGGGTGGATCAGCGTGGCCGGGGTAGGATGCAGAAAGAGGTCAGCAGACGATAAACAACTAACATGGATAAAAAAGAGGAACCAGACTGAACCAAAATGAAGACATCCTTGGTTGCTCCTAGCTCTGGGTTTTACCAAGATACGTATTAGGAGGGGTTGGCAAGGACAGTTGTGCAGGTGGTGGCCTGAACAAACGTGGCACAATTGTCAATGGGGCAGGTGCAGACTAAGATCCGTCTGGTGCTCTGTTCATCAAGCTGTGCTCAGACCAGCCCAGGTGACTATTCCCCACCTCATGAGGCCAGCAACAGCCTTGGGTTATAAAGGACAGAGTCACACTGCTGGGGTGCCTTTTGACATTTGTTCTTTGATGTATGTGTGTGTGTGTGTATATATATATACAAATTAACTATTGGCAACAAATACATTTCAAAGAATAACTTGAGTTCTTTCCAAATAATTTCTTATTTTCATTGTACAGTCCCAAACTCAGAAGAACCAACCAACAATTGAGAGTCAATGCCTTGCTTGGTGCCCAGAAACTTGAGATCTTTCCAAATAATTTCTTATTTTCATTGTACAGTCCCAAACTCAGAAGAACCAACCAACAATTTAGAGTCAATGCCTTGCTTGGTGCCCAGACAGGGCAAAGAGAATCTTTCCTCACAGAATTACAGTATATATATATACAAATTAACTATTGGCAACAAATACATTTCAAAGAATAACTTGAGTTCTTTCCAAATAATTTCTTATTTTCATTGTACAGTCCCAAACTCAGAAGAACCAACCAACAATTGAGAGTCAATGCCTTGCTTGGTGCCCAGACAGGGCAAAGAGAATCTTTCCTCACAGAATTACACAAGGGAACAGATCCCCTCTTACAAAGAGGCACCGACTGCAGTGCAGTCCTTTTTTGCTTCTGAAGCCAGAGTCCTAATCTCTCCTTTGTTTATTATTTTTTAAAATTTCTTTGTTTCTGAAACTACTTTTCTCAAGATCCTTAGAGATTTTGATGATATATTTTGGAATTTGCTTTCTTACTCGCTTCCATGATATCTCCACACTTGATGTGATAAAAAATGGTCAGGCCCTGCTGTGGTTGAATGTCCCCCCAAGCCCATGTTGGAGCTTAACCCCCAGTATGGTAGTGGAAGGTGAGGACCTTAAGAGGTGATTGAATCAAGAGGACTCTTTCCTTGTGAGAGGACTGATCCGTTCGTGGAGTAATGGGTTGATGGTTTAATGGGTTGTCATGGGCGTGGCTCTGATGGCTTTGTAAGACAGCAGTTGAGAAGGTCAGCTCTCACTCTTGCCATACTCACCATGTGATGCCTGGTCACCACGGGGTCCTGCAGAGTGTTACCCAGAAGAAGGCCCTCACTTGATGCGCCCCCTGGACCGCAGCCTTTCCAGCCTCCCAAACTGTAAGAAATAAATTTCCATCCTTCATAAACTACCCAGTTTCAAGTATTCTGTTTTAACCAATAGAAAAAGGACTCATAGAAGTCCCTTCGCCTGTAGACATCCTTCCCAAATATCAGCTCTTTAAATGGTCATAATTAAACAGACAGAAACAGTAGCGGCCTCCTCACACCAACAAGGAGAAGTAAGTGCTGCTCGCCTGAGGAAGAAGCTGGTTTCCAACAAGTACAGACTAGAGGAGATGACTTGTTTGCTGACCGAAAGTTTGGAACCCACCCTATTGGACCATGTGTGGCAGTGAGGCCGATGCCACATGTGTGCTTAGCATCAGTAGTGTGGTCTGGGCTGTATCCGTTATCTGACCTCTTATCCCCACTGCCACTGCTACTGTCCTTGTCCAAGCCACCATCATGTGGGGAGGGAGGATCCTTTTTGCTTAATTTGTTTTTCTGCTTCAGCCCTGGCTTAACAGGCTATGCTCAGTGCAGCAGCCAGAGTGACTCTGTTGAAACATCCATCCCTTCACCACTCGGAGCCTTCTAATAGCTCCCCAACTGGTTCCCAGTGAAGGGACAGCCCTTTCCACAGCCTACCAGGCCCCATATGACCTGGGTCCACCACACTCTTCACTCCCTCTGCTCCCGCCACCCTGGCCTCCCTGCCATTTCTTTGTGCACGTGTTGAAATTTCTCTAGGCCAGTCGTACACCTAAAAACGGAAGTGCTGAATCAGAGCATCTGTACATTTTCTAGATATTGCCACATTGCTCTACAAATGGGTTTGCCAATTTAAATTTCTACCCACATATGGGAGAAATTTTCCACAGCCTTTCCAACACTTGGTATTGTCAAACTCTTTAATTTTTACTAATCAGATGGGTGGGAGATGTTAGCCCAACACTCTTTCAATTTATGTTTTCTTGATTATGATGGAAATTAAGCATGTTTTCATGTTTATGGGTCATTTGCATTTCCTGTCCTGGAGATCTGCAGGGGGAGAGAGAAAACTGAGATCATTCAATTTTTTAAAAGTTTAGTTAGTTTTTCTATTTTTCATGACTCAGTTTTGTCAATGTATGATCTTCTAGAAAGTTGTTCATTTCATCCCGATTTTCAAATGTATTGGCATAAAGTTGCTCCAGGTGTTCTCTTATGATGTCTATCCCCTATTCCATTGAGTTATGGCTTTTGTTGTTCGTGTTGTTGCTGATATTACTTTTTTGTGCTTTTCTCTCTCTCTCTTTCCCTTTTTTCCCCCATTAGTCTTGCTAGAGGTGAGACAACTAAGACTGGGAACTTGCTAGACGCGGGATAAGGAAGACTGGGAACTTGCTAGACGCGGGACAAGGAAGACTGGGAACTTGCTAGACGCGGGACAAGGAAGACTGGGAACTTGCTAGACGCGGGACAAGGAAGACTGGGAACTTGCTAGACGCGGGACAAGGAAGACTGG
>NW_007728634.1:203594-238263 GCF_000696425.1 Galeopterus variegatus | reverse complement strand
TATTCCATTGAGTTATGGCTTTTGTTGTTCGTGTTGTTGCTGATATTACTTTTTTGTGCTTTTCTCTCTCTCTCTTTCCCTTTTTTCCCCCATTAGTCTTGCTACAGGTGAGACAACTAAGACTGGGAACTTGCTAGAGGCGGGATAAGGAAGACTGGGAACTTGCTAGACGCGGGATAAGGAAGACTGGGAACTTGCTAGAGGTGGGATGACTAAGACTGCCGAAGATGTGATTCTGCCACTGACTGACTTATAAAAAGAAGTCTCAGTTTTCAGAATCTTCTAGATTTCAGAATTGTGGATGGCAAGCTATGGATCTAAGCTTTCATTTTCATTCAGTTCTAAATATTTTGTCATTTTTGTTCTGTTTTCATTTTTCATTCATAAGCCATTTCAAAATTTATTTTTCAGTTTCAAAAAACATGCTCTTTTGTTTTTTATGTCTATATAAAGATGATTTCTAATTTAATAAATTATGGTCAGAAGGTGTGGTCTGTACAATACCATTTCTTTCACATTCGCTACTAACTCTATTATGAATTTGTTCACGGTCAGCTTTTGTGAGTTCCATGTTTATTCTGTGCTTCGGAACCTCTCAGCGGGCAAGCCATGAATGGGCTGTGAGTTTGTTGTAACATACTGATTTCTTCAGCCCTCAGGACCATATGGGGAGCAACCTCATCTGGGGTTCCTCAGGGCAGCCCCTTGCTCAGGAAGCTCACCTGGTGGCCCCCCAGGCAGCAAGCACAATGAGCTCAGGCAGCCCTTGCTGCTCTGTGGTAATGCACTAAGCCCAGGCACCATCTCTGGGTGGACACCCACGTCACCAGCCAGCTGCAGGGCCCCCCGCAACCCATGCAGGACAAGGGTCTGTGGAATTGTGGGAGGAGTCTGTTCATGTTCCAGGTGCCCAGGAACATGGAGCACAGCCAAGGCCTCTGGTAGAGTTGGGGGCCAGGGAGGCTCAGTCGGGGCCCCCAGCAGATAGGAGTGTAGTTTCAGGTAGCAGCATGGACTCTCTGCTTTACATATTTTGGTCACTTCCATCCATTTGTGGCTCATGGGCCCTTTTAGTGGCATCCAAACCAGTTGCAGGGGTGACTGTTCTAACAACACGTGCATCATTTGTACAACAGAGCTGCATCATTTTAAAAACTCTTAATATGGGGCCGAGCCCGTGGCACACTCAGGAGAGTGCGGCGCTGGGTGCGCAGCAGCACTCCCGCCGTGGGTTCGGATCCTATATAGGGATGGCTGGTGCACTCACTGGCTGAGTGCGGTGCGGCCGGTCTCAAAAAGGACAAACAAAACAAAACAAAAAAACCAAAAAAACCCTCTTAATATGAAAACATTTGATACCTTTGATATGCATTTGTATTTCAATATTACAAGAAATTTCAACTGTTGCAAAATTCTGAATGATTGTATGTATTTTGCTTTAATTTTTATTACCTACTTATATGAATAAAGTTTCTCACTGATTGTGATTATCAAGAATTTGAAATTATTTTTCGTGTAAATCTTGAACTTGAATGTGCATAGCAATTTCAAACATAAAGCATGATAAAGGCTTATGTCTGAAGGAGAAAACTCATTTCTCATTTAAAAATTGGAAGATTGTTTATTTGTAAAATTTATAAAAAGTCAGTATTTAGTATTTTATAATTTTGTGAATTTTGTATTTCTTATTATAACTATACTAACAAAGTGAAAATCACTTTCTTAATAGATTGTTTCTTTAATGATATGTAGTTTTCCTCTTTTCCACATTAAGGCTTTTGCCTTAAATTCTATTTTGATATTATACCTCAGTATAAATTTGGTTAATTTTTTTTTCAGAATACCTCTTTCCATCCCTTTTTTTCAATCTGTCTATGTGGTTTTTAAATAGGAGTTCTTGTATAAGCAGCATCTGAATATCTATGTTTTTTAACAAGTGATGTCAATCTATTTGATTTTTGCCTTTTTTCATGGTTATTGATAATAATCAGACCGACTTTAGCCATCTTATTTTCTGTTTACCAACTTTTTTCCTTTTTTTCTTTCTTAAATCTCTTTTCCTGTCTTTAGTCTTTTTTTCCCTCTGCTATTTTGGAAGCTATAAATTGTGGTCAATTCTCTTTGTAGTTACTCTTATTTTTTTAAACGTGCATGTTTAATTATAGATTTTTCTAACTGATTCTAAGGTTATTTTCAATATTTCTATATCATTTCCAGACTCAACATGCATTTCTATGTTGCTCATTGAACATCACCACCCTACCACTGCTGCCTTGAGTTTTTATTTTTGGTTCTTATTTGCTTATTTTTGGGTTATTGTTTATTTCTAAACATAAAAAATGTTTCCTTTCATCAGCAGTTAAATTTACCAATAAATTTTTATCAGTTTCTGTTCTGACAGCTGTTTTTTGTATGCCATGATTTCCCTCTAGGTTTACTTTCCTTCTTGCTGAAGCACATTTATAGTAATTCTTTTGATGAATGTCTATAGACAGTAAAATCCTTTAATCCCATGTGTTCTAAGATGTCTTTCATTTGTCTTCAGTCTTCAGTGATAAATTAGTGGGGTATAAAACTCTAGGTTGACAGTCATTTTCCTGTAAACACTTTGTCATCTGGCATAAAACTAATCTTTTTTCTTTAACCTCTTTTAAGAGATTCTTTACACCATTGATGTTCTACAGCTTTACAATAATATGTCTAGGCATATTTTAAATGCAGTATTCGTGTTTTTCTCCAATTATAGAATAATTATTAGCTATTAATCTTTCAGATGTTAAATTTTACTAAAACCCTTCTTTCTCATTTCCTGAAACTCCACATAAATGTCAGAGTTCCCAATCTGCTCTCTATGTCTCTTACTAGTTCTCTCATATTTTAAAGCATCTTTGTCTCTTCTGAGTTATGTCCTGGGTGAATTTCTCTATATTAGTTCCCAACTTATCAATTCTGTCTTTGGGTATAGTTTGAAGAGCATTTTTCCCACATTTTGATGACAATAACCTTAATTTCTAAGATTTTAATATTTTTGATTCATTTTTTTCATATATTTTTGTTTTTTTGTTTCTTTCATTTATGCCCAGATTTTTTTGTAATCATTGCTGTTTTAGTAAAAGTAAATCCTTTATATATTTCTTCAGTCTAAGTAAACACAGTTATTTAAAAATATATATATATATATATATTTTTTTTTGTCTTTTTTGTCTTTTTCTGTGTCTGGCAACGGATCGCAACCCTCAGTGTTGCCCCCGTACCGGACCGGGACCGGCAACGGGATCGCAACCCTTGGTGTTGCTCCCGTGCCTCGCTCAGCCAGTGAGCGGGAACCGGTCTGTATGTGGGATCCGAACCCTCGGCGGGAGCGCCGCCGCACTTCCCAAGCGGCACACTATAGCAGTGCGCCACCGGGCCAGCCCTAAAAATATTTTTTAGTTAACTAATAATTAATTTATCTGGAATAAATTTGAATCAGGATGATTTGGGACACATCTGACAGAAAAGCCAATCAAAAATAATGGCTTAAACAGTAAGGAGACCACTCAGAAGCAAGCAAGGAACAGAACATGCCCAGGGTCCTAGGCAAGAGCCAGAGGGCAGCCCCCTCTGCCTGAAAGCAGGCAAGAAACAGAACACATGCATGGTCCTAGGCAGGAGCCAAGGGCAGCATACCCCACCTGGAAGCAGGAAAGAAATACACCAAACACATCACTTCCATGCTGGTGGCCCACCACAGCCACTGCCACAGCCATGTTTGCCACAGTTGGGGCTCAATGCCACAGCAGCACTGCAGCCACTGTGCAGGCAGCCCCCCAAACACTCAATTGCATTGACACAAGGAGAGTCACCACTGGAGACCAGAAAAAGAAGATGTCTCTCTCCTCAAAGCCCACTACAGAGTAATAGAAGAAGCAACTGCTTTACTAGATGACTAGACATCAACATAGAGATACTAGAAACACAAAAACCCAAGAAAAATATGACACCACCAAAAGAATACAGTAATTCTCAAATACCAAACTTTATAGAGCAGGAAGCCCTTGAAATGACTGAAAAGGAATTCTGAGCAACAATCTCAAGGAAACTGAGATGTGAAAAGACTCAGTTATACAATGTAATGAAACAGGGAAAAAAATCTAGGATATGAAGGAGGAAATTTACAAAGAGATTTATACCTCAAAAAAGAATGCAGCAGAACTCATGGGATTGAAAGATTCACTCAATGAAGTAAAAAACACAACCAAGAGCTTAAGCAGCAGGCTTGAACAAGCAGAAGAAAGAATATCTGATCTTGAAGACAGTCTTTTTGAAATAACCCAGGCAGACAAAAAAAAAAAAAAAAAAAGGAAAAAAGAATTTTAAAAAATGAAGAAAATCTAAGAAAGCTAGCAGACAACCTTAAGCACAGAAACATTTGAATCATGGGTGTTCCAGAAGGGGAGGAGAAAGGAAAAGGCATGGAAAATGTATTCAATGAAATAATAACAGAAAACTTCCCAGGTAAAGGGAGAGACACAGACCTTTAGATCAAGGAGGCTCAAAGATCCCCAAACAGATTTGACCCAAAAAGTTCCTCTCCAAAATACATTATAGTCAAACTGCAAAGCTCAGACAAAAAGAGAATTTTAAAAGAAGAAAGAGAAAAGCATCAACTCACTTACAAGGGAGCCCCTATGAGACTAACAGCAGATTTCTCAACAGAAACTCTACAGGCCAGAAGAAAATGGGGTGATATATTCAAAATACTAAAAGAAAAGAATTGCAAGCCAAGAACACTATACCCAGAAAGGCTATCCTTCAGAAATGAGGAAAAAAATAGTGTATTTTCCAGGCAAACAAAAATTGTGGGAGTTCATCATGACATGACCAGCCCTACAAGACATCCTCAAGGAAGTCCTGCATCTGGAATCTAAAAAATGATAATCACTACCACAAATACACAAGAAAAAACAAAGCCCACTGGTAGAACAAAAATGCAAATGAGAGAGAGAAAGAAACTATATCTTATCACCACAAAAAACCATAATGACTAGGTAATAGTGCCCCTGCTTTATTTCTAGTTTTAGTAATTGCGGTCTTCTCTCATTTTTTCTTGGTCAGTCTAGAAAAAGGTCTGCAAATTTGTTTGATCTTTCTAAAGAATCAACTTCTGGTTTTGTTGATTTTCTCTATTGTTTTTTAATTCCCTATTTTATATATTTCTGTTGTAATCTTTGTTATTTCCTACTCATATCTGGTTTTGGTCTAGTTTGCTCTACCTTCCCTATTTTCTTAATTTAGAAGTTTACATTAATGATTTGAGATTTTTCTTATTTTTAATATAGGTGTTTACAAGTATAAAATTTTCTCTAAGCATAAATTTTTGTATGTTGTGCTTTGATTTTTATCTCAAAGTACTCTCTAATATCCCCGTGACTTTTCTTTTTACCCATTGTTTACTAGGAGAGTGTTGTTTAATTTAAACACATTTGTGAATTTTCTAAATTTCCTTCTGTGATTGTGGTCAGAAGACATATTTCCTATGACCTTAGTCTTCAAATGTAGTAAGAGTTGTTTTATGCCAATAATAATAACAAAACAGTAAGGAGAGTTATTTCACGCAGCAAGAAGTCTAGAAGTAAGAAAATCATATGACAATAGTTAGTCATGTGCAATGTTTTGAGGTAAGAAATCTACCTGAGTCATTCATTTATTTCTTATAGCTAATAAGGAAATCATAAGGCCCTTTTTATGAGAAGTATTTATACCTTCAGAAATCAGAAAAGCCAATTTGAGTATTATTACCAAGGACAACAAATTAGCAACCAAAAGAACCAATTTAGCAAATCAGATTTTTTGATACTTAAAGTTGCATTTCATAGCAGTTATAGTCATATCTAAAGTCTAGGTGTCTTGAAAATCTCTCTTACAAAAACACTGCAAGGATGATTTTTAATGATAAAAGAAAAAGGTTGTCCCAATCAACAATTTTTTTCACAGTGTCTCTTACCAGAAAAAGTGTAGAATCAGTATTATTGTGATGTTTTCAGCTTAATACATTATTAGAATTGAGTTTTGAATTCCTTTTATGGTTTAGAACTTTGCCCTCTACAGCTGCAGAGAGGTGGGGTTTGTGGGTAGGGGGAGGAAGGGAAAGAGAGAAAAACTATCTTCCTTCTAATCTTTCATAGACAAATTTCCCTAGGATTGATAACTAAAAGGATCTAAACACTCAAAGTTAAGCACAGGAATTTCATTATCTAAATTTTTGAGCAGGCAGTTTTTATGTACATAAAAATAGGGCTTTACGTGAAAACTCAATATTTTATCCTATTGGTTTAGCCCATTATAGTATTCCAGGCTGTCACATGTTTATGAATTCTGATTCTGTCTTTTAAATCATCGGCTGTTACTCCCAAATTTGTGTCAATCGCTGTTTAATAAAGCATACATGTTCTTCTTAGCCTCAACCACATATTGTAATTGCCCATTTATTTGTGAGTTTGTTTTTTAATTAAACTTTTATTTTGAGATAGTAGTAAATTTACATACAGTTGTATTAAATAATTCAGAGAGATCTTATGTGCACTTTATCCTGTTTCCTTCGTGGTAAAACCTTAACAAATGTACAATATTATAACTAGGATATTAACACTGATAGAATCAAAATACAGAACAATTCCATCTGCCACAGATCCCCGGGTTGCTCTCTTTGAGCACACCCACTTCCCTCCTGGCTCCCAACCTTCCTGACAGTCCTTCATCTGGCAACTACCAATTTGGTATCTATTCCTAAAATTTTGTAGTTTTAAGAATGTTACTTAAATGGAATAATACAGCATGTAAACTTTTGAAATGGCTTCTTTTACTAGCATAATTCCCTTGTAGTTAGTTCATACTGTGGTATCAATAGTTTATTCCTTTTTATTGCCGAATAGTATTCTATGGTACAGATGTGCCACAGTTTGTTTAAACACTCACCCCTTGAAAGCCATCTGTGTGGTTTCCAGTTTGGAGCTATTATGAATGAAGCTACTATGAACAGTCATGTACAGGATTTTGTGTGAGTATAGTTTTTGTTTCTCTGGGATAAATACTCAGGAATTCAATTTCTGTGGCATATGGTATTTGCATGTTTACTTTTATTTTTAATAACAAACTACAATTTGTTTAACCCGTCTCCTGTAGTTGATATATTGCTCCTAATTCTTTACAATTATTAACAATGCAAAAAGAACATCTTTGGACCACGGCTTTGCATACATACCTGATTATTTCCATAAGATTAATTCCTAAGTGCTGTATTGCTGGATCAAAAGGTGTACAAATTTTAAGGTTTTTTATTAAACATTTTTAATTATAGATATAATACATGAACATAATTTCTGAAAAAGCAAAAGCCTGTTTTCACTTCTTACCCCACCGAAATCTACAGTTCACTCTTCAGATGTAACCACTATTAACAATTTCTTGTTTATTTTTCCAGAAATCACACAAATGGGAGCATGCTATATCTTAGCAATATATTTTCAAGAATATTCTGTATCAGTGCATACATCTCTACTTCAACCCTTTTTAATGTTTTTATTAGATTTCATTGTCTGGATATATCATAGATTATAAAAATAGCCCACTGTTGATGGATAACAGGTTTTATTCATTTTTTGCTATTACAAACAATAATACAACATTGTTATATGTATATTTTGCAAATTCACATTAAAGTATTAGTATAAAAGGAATTTGCTAAGTAACTGGACATATGCATGTTTACTTTTTTAAGAAACTGCCAAACTATTTTCCAGGATGGCTGTGAAATTTTACACTTCCACCAGCAATATATGAGCACTTTTTCTGCATGGCCCCCAGCATTTTGGGTTGTCACTGTTGGTTACCTTAGCTAATTCAATAAGAATGTAGTGATCATCATGATCTTAATTTGTGCTTCCATAATGGCAAATGTTTTGAACACCTTTTTATGTGATTTTCACCTCTTTGGTGAAAATTCTGTTCATATCTTTTGCCTGTTTTATAATTGGATTTTTAAAAATTTTTGAGTGTTTTTCATATATTCTAGATACTAGTACTTTCTTGGGTATGTGCTTTGCAAATATTTTCTCCACCCTGTAGCTTTGTCTTTTCATCCTCTTAAGAGAGTCTTTTGCAGACCAAAAGTTTCTAATTTAAATAAAGTTCAATTTATCAAAGTTTTCTAACATAGGTCACATTTTTGGTGTCAAGTCTCAGAACTCTTTGACCAGCCCTAGGTTCCAAAGACATTTTTTATAAAAGCTTTGCTATTTTGTGTTTAGTATTTAAGCCCATGATTCATTTTGAGTTGACTTTAGTGTAAAGTATGGAGTTTAAGTGTCAGGGGGTTTTTGTTTGTTTGTTTGTTTTTGGCAGGCTGAAATGTCTATTTGGATGTCAATTTGCTTGAGCACCATTTATTGAAAAGGTTGTAATTTTTCTATAGGACTGCTTTTGCTCCTTTGCCAAAAATCAGTTGGTCATATTTGTGTGGGTCTATTGCTGAATTCTCTATTCTGTTCCATTTATCTGTGTGACTATATCTCCACTAATTCCACACAGTCTTGAATTACTGTAGCTATAAGTCTCGAAATCTGGTAGACTGATTCCTCTCATTTTATTCTTCTTTTCCAAACTTGTTATAGCTATTCTAGTTCTTTTGCCTTTCCTTATAAATTGTAGAATAATCTTGTTTATATCTACAAATAATCTTGCTGGGATATTGAAAGAAATTGTATTAGCAGCATATTAGTTTAGGGATAATTGACATCTTTAGTATGTTGAGTCTTCTCATCTATGAATATAGTATGCCTCTTCATTTGTTTAGATCTTCTTTGTTTCTTTCATGAGCATTTTGTAGTTCTCAACATACGAGTATGCATCCTGTACATGTTTTGTTAGATTTACACCTAGATATTTTATTGTTTTAGCAATTGTAAATTATATTGTATTTTTAATTTTGGTGTCCATATATTCATTGCTAGTATATAGAAACATAATTGATCTTTATTTATTCATCTTGTATTCTGAAACCTTGTTAAGCTTGTTTATTATTTCTAGGAACTCTCTTTAGATTTTTGGAATTTCCTATGTAGACAATAACAGCATATGCAAATAGGAGCAGTTTATTTCTTCCTTTCTGGTCTATATATTTATTTTCTTTTATTGCCTTATTGCACTGCCTGGAAGATCCAGTGCAATATTGAATAAGAGTTGCAAAAGTGGGCATTTTTGCCTTATTCCTTATATTATGGGGAAAACATTACATTGTTCACTGTTAAGTATAATGCTACCTATAAGTATTTTTGTAGTAGTTCTTTATCAGTTGAAAAATTTCCCCTCTATTCCTGACCTGGGATTTTTTTTTTTAATGAATGTGTGTTAAATTTTGTTAAATGCTTTTTTTCTGCATCTATTGATATGATCATGTGATTTTTCTCCTTTAGCCTATAAATACGGTGGAGTACATTGATTGATTTTCAAATATGGAGCTAAATTCTCTTTGCTAATATCTTATTAAGGATTTTTGCTTCTATATTCATGAAGGATATTGGTCTGTAGTTGTCTTTTATTGTCCTGACTTTCTCTGGTTTTGTTATCAAGGTAAGTCTATCTATATATAATTATGTGTTCTCTCCTTTTTTATTTTCTGGGAGAGATTGCATAGGACTGTTTTTAATTCTCCAGTGAAACCATATAGACCTGGATATTTCCTTTTTGGGAGTATTTTAAATTATGAATTCAACTTCCTTAACGGTTATAGGGAATATTTAAATTATCTACATCATGTTGGGTGTGTTAAGGTAGTTCATGTTTTTAAAGGAATTGATCCATTTCATCTGTTGTGAGATCTACATATGTAGAGTTGTCCATAGTATTCCCTTATTTTCCTTTTGATTTCTATAGGATATGTAGTGATATCCCCTGTCTCGTTCCTGATATTGGCAATTTGTGTCTTCTTGCTTCTTTGTCAGTCTTACTAGAGATTGTCAATGTTATTGATCTTTTAGAAAAACCTTTGTTTCATTAATTTTCTTTATTGTTTTTCTCTTTTCAACTTCATTGATTTCTGCTCTTATTTTTATCATTTTCTTATTGCTTCTTGCTTGGGGTTTATTTAGTTCTTTTCCCAAATTCTTGAAGGAGCTAAGATAATTGAAATGAGATTTTTTTCCTCTTTTCTAATGTAAACATTTAGTGCTATAAATTTCTCTCTCAGCATTGCTTTATCAGTGTTCTACAGATTTTGGTAGGTTGTATTTTCTTTTCATTCAGCTCAATGTATTTTTTAAAATTTCCCTTGAGACTTCTATTTGGTGCATGGATTATTTAGAAGTGTATTTCTTAGGGGCCGGCCCAGTGGCACACTGCTGCAGTGTGCCGCTTGGGAAGCGCGGTGGCGCTCCCGCCGAGGGTTCGGATCCCACATACAGACCAGCCGCTCACTGGCTGAGCGAGGAGCGGGGGCAACACCGAGGGTTGCGATCCTGTTGCCGGTCCCGGTCCGGTACGGGCGCGACACTGAGGGTTGCGATCCGTTGCCGGTCACGAAAAAAGACAAAAAAAAAAAAAAAAAAAAGAAGTGTATTTCTTAGTTCTCAAATATTTGTTGATATTTCTATTTTCCTATTACTGATTTTTATTTTGATTCCATTGCGGCCTGAGAACACTGTATTATTTCAACTCTTTTAAAGTGTTGAGGTTTGTTTCATAGCCTAGGACATAGCCTACCTTGGTATATGCCCTGAGGATGCTTAGAAAGAATGTGTATTCTACTGTTGTTCAGTGGAGTTTTCTTTAAATATCAATTAGATCCTGTTGGTTGATGGTGTTAAGTTCTATAACGTTATGATTTTACATGTAGTTGTTCTATCAGTTGTTGAGAGAAGGATTTTGAAGTTTTCAAGTTAATTCTAGATTTATCTATTCCTCATTTCAGTTATTTCAGTCTTTACTTCACATATTTTGCAGCTCTGATGTTTGGTGCATAGGCATTTAGGGTTTCTATGTCTTCTCAGTGGAGTGAACTTTTTATCCATTGTAATTTCTCTCTCTGTCCCTGTTAATTTTCTTTGCTCTGAACTCGACTTTATCTGATATTAAAGTTGGCATGACAACTACTTTTGATTAATGTTTACATTATATATATTTTTTCAATCTCTTTGTTTTCAATCAATAAATGTCATTATTTTGAAGAGAGATTCTTGTAGAAAGAATATTGTCAGGTCATATTTTTTAACTCATCCTGTCAATCTCTGTATTTAAATAGAGGTATTTAGATCATTTACATTTAATGTAATTATTGACATATTAGGACTTAAGTAAGCTAAGCATTTTTATTTTCTGTTTGTTCTCTCTCTGTTTTTCATTTCTCTATTTTCTTTTCCTGTCTTTTTGTGGGATACTTGAGCTCTTTTAGTTTATAATTCTGTTTTGATTTATCTACAATGTTTTTGAGTTTATCTCTTTGTGTAGCTTTTCAGTGGTTGCTCTAGGTATTACATGATGTATACATAAATTATCACAGTCTATAGGAGTCAACATTTCAACAGTTCAGTTGATGTATAGAAGACTTACCTCCCTTTACTTCCCTTTATCTTTCTATCATATTTATCTATCTACCTATCCTTCTATCCTATTTATTGTCTTAAGTATTTACTCTATGTACATTTCAAATCATATCAGTATTACAATTTTTGCTTCAACCACCAAGCACAATTAAGAAATCTCAACAGCAGAAAGAAAACTTACTGTGCTTACCTATCATTTTACTCTTTCCATTGTTCTTGTCTTCTTCCTGGTGTCCCAAGATTTCTTACTTTGTCATTTCCTTTCTGTTTAGAGAACTTCCTTTAGACAGTCTCTTATGGTGGTCTGCTGGTGACAAATTCTCTTTCTTTTTCTACATCTGAGAATGTCTTGATTTTCCCTTCACTCCTGAAGGGTATTTTCACTGGATATAGGATTCCGAATTGATAGTTCTTTTTTTCTTTTAGCAATTAAAAGATGTTGTGCTACTAACTTTGGGTCTTCATTATTTCTTTTTTTTTTTTTTTTTTTTTTTTTTGTCTTTTTCCGTGTCCGGCAATGGAGTGCAACCCTCAGTGTTGCCCCCGTACCGGACCGGGGACCGGCAACTGGATTGCAACCCTCGGTGTTGCTCCCGCGCCTCGCTCAGCCAGTGAGCGGGAACCGGTCTGTATGTGGGATCGGAACCCTCGGGCGGGAGCGCCGCCACACTTCCCAAGCGGCGCACCATCCAGTGTGCCACCAGGCCGGCCCCGGGTCTTCATGATTTCTGATGAGAAATTTACTATCATTCAGACAGTTTGTCCCCTATAGGTAATATGTTTCTCTCTGTCTATTTTCAAGATTTTTTCTTTGTCTTTGGTTTTCAGAAGTTTAACTGTGATATGTCTTGATGTAGATTTCTTTGGGTTTATCTTGTTTGGGACTCACTCATCTTCTCAAATCTGTAGGTTCATGTCTTTTGCCAAATTCATGAAATTTTTACCCATTATTTCTCTGAGTATTTTTTCAGACTTATCCTCTTTCTTCTCTCCTTCTGGGACTTCTAACATAAATGTTAGATCTTTTGTTATAATTCCATAAGTTCCTGATGCTTGGTTATATATATATATACATTTTTATATATACATATATTTGCAATTTTTCTCTCTATTGTTCAGATTGGGTCATTTCTATTGCTCATTCTTCAAGTTTACTGATTTATTTCTCTGTTCCCTCCATTCTGCTCTTGAACCCATCCAGCAAGTTTTTAAATTATTTATATTCTACAATTTCAATGTTGTCCTTCTTAATGTCTTCTATTTCTTTGCTAAGACATTTGATTCATTCATTTGTTTCAAGTGTGCTCATAACTGCTTGTTGAAAAAATTTATAACATGGCAGGTTTAAAATCTTGGTAATTCTAACATCTCTGCCATCTTGGTGTTGACATCTCTTGATTGTCTCTTTCTTTATTCAAGTTGAGATTATACAGGTGCTTGGTATGATGAGTGACTTTCTATAGAAACCTAAACATTTTGGGTAGTATGTTATATGACTTGATCTTATTTAAACCCTCAGTTTTAGCTGGCTTCTTTTGACATTGCTGTGCCAGAGAAAGGGGTGGTGCCACCTCATTACTGCCAAGTAGGGGTAGAAGTCCAGATTTTTCACTTGGTCTCCAGTGACACCAAAGGGAAGAGGGGCTTCTGTTACTGCTGGGTGGAGGTGGGAGTCCCCATCAGGTTTCTGTTAATGTCATTCTGGATGAGAAGAGTGGGAGTGTCTCATTAATCTTCCTCATGGAGCCTCCACTGACACCACATTATGCAGGATGGTAGCAAAAGTCCTGTCTCCCCACCAGCTCTCCTCTGATAGCACCCCAGTGGGGAGTGGGATGGATGCTTTGTTACTGCTGAGTGGGGGTTGAAGGCCAGCCTTGCCACATTGTCTCCACTGACACTACAGGGAGGAGGTGATAAGCCTCATTACCACCTGGTGGGGGTCAGGGATCTGGCTCCCACCTGGCCTTCTCTGACATCATCCTGCCATGGGAGGAAAACCCATTGAGGATGAAAGTCTATGCTCTCCTCTGGCCTTTGATTATACAGGTGGGTGGGGGGCCACAGTTTTCTCTGTGGTGTTTGGCTAGAGTGGAGTATTTAATGTCTAAAAGTTTTCTGTCTTTTAGTCCTTTGGCTAAAGGACTTTTGTTGGAGCTTTTGTTGGAGCTATTTTTTGTCTGCACCTGTTGTCATTTCCTGGTTTCTCCGGCACTTGGTCTGGGATATATAAGAAACAAAGAAAATCCAGGGAACTCACCACCATGTTGTTACTTGCATCTCAAGGTCTCCAGCTTGTCTGCATTCTTCTCTTCACCTTTTGTAATTTCCTTGATTGTTTTAAATATGATGTGGAGGGGCTTTAGTCATACTTAGTGGGAGTAATATGGAAATGTACTGTATTCAATCTTCCTGGAAGTTCTTGTTTGTTTATTTTTTGTGTTCTTCTCCCCCAGCTATGCTGTAAGTACCGTGTCTGTTTTGCTTACCACAGAAATCCCAGGAACTGCAACAATGTTCAGGTAATTGTAGGTATTTAATAATGAATACATGAATAGAAAAACACTGAAAAGAAATGCAACTAAACATGTACAGTGTAGACTTTTGATGGTAGAACTACAGTGATCCCCCCATGTGTTTTTATCCATTTTTATAAAATATTATGTATTATCTTTGTAATGGAAGAAATTAACTTTTTAATAGAACAAATTGAAGCCCAAGATAGGTGAAGATATATTGAGAGCATCCATTTTTTCCAAAGGAGTTTTATCCTCCAGACTCATATAAATCACATTAGAAGTATGAGAAGAATTTACAGGTATAACTGGAAATCTTTGTCAATAATCTTGAAATCTGGAATAAGCAAACAACTGGGATTGGGTAAATATTCTTGCTTCAGTTATGTAAAAGGAGAGATCTGGAATAATCGCTTAAGTGAGATGGATACTGAACCTTCACAAATGCTGAGCAGAATAACTAAAGACCAAGTTATGAATATTAAAAGTCACTAATCATGAGGAGCCATCCCTGGCAAAGCTAGGCAGTAAGATGAGCCCCACCCATAATGGGTGTTGGGGGTGGTGGGGAGGGGGTGGAGATATGGTGGGGGAGTTCCAAAATAGTTTTTTTCCTTAGTTTTCAGCAATTTGATTATAATGTATAACATTAGAAGTATGAGAAGAATTTACAGGTATAACTGGAAATCTTTGTCAATAATCTTGAAATCTGGAATAAGCAAACAACTGGGATTGGGTAAATATTCTTGCTTCAGTTATGTAAAAGGAGAGATCTGGAATAATCGCTTAAGTGAGATGGATACTGAACCTTCACAAATGCTGAGCAGAATAACTAAAGACCAAGTTATGAATATTAAAAGTCACTAATCATGAGGAGCCATCCCTGGCAAAGCTAGGCAGTAAGATGAGCCCCACCCATAATGGGTGTTGGGGGTGGTGGGGAGGGGGTGGAGATATGGTGGGGGAGGGGTTGGGGAGGGACTAACAAAACAAATACTCACTCATTCTGGTAAACTCAATGCCCAAAGTTTGTGAACTTTGTGGACTTCTTGAATATATCACTTTTTCATTCCCACCCCCAGGCTCTGACCTAAATTTCCCTGAACTTCATCCACAAAGCTGATGAGCTTCTGGTTTAGCCCCTCCTCATTCATGCTTAGGCAATAATTTCCCTGTTCTACTGCACTTGCCCACCCCTAGTTTTGATGTTGCTTAATCCCTCGGCCTAGTGCCACCCCACTCCCCTGGCAGAGCAATCAGTTCTTACATTATAGGACAACACAAGTCCTCTAAAGAGAATTCATGCTGTACCAACCACATTTCCCTTTTCTAACAAAGTTAGGCAATTGGTAAATCCAGGAATGCCTGATGAAGCTCACTGGCAACAAGATATTTGGCAGACTGTCTGCTGTCTAATACATATCTTGGCATTTGGCTCAAGTAATGAGAGATCAATTTAATTGGATTGAATTGGGTTGGATTAAAAAGATAACTATAGGATGGTTAAGTTAAAGGAGAAATGAAGATTGGCTCAACAATGATACCCAAGGACAGTTGATTAATGGGTTAATATTACCCTCAAAGAAGGTCTTCAGTGGTAAGCTGAAATGCATCATATCAAATTATTTTCTAGTCAACAATTTATCAGTTACTTGAATAAGAATATTAAAGGTGTGCCTTTATTTTAATGGCAATTGGCACAAAGTTGGAAATAATATCTAGTAGTTAAATAACAAAATCACATAAAATAGGACCTGAATAAATATAGCATCATATTGTGATCCTGGATAGATAGGTTGCTATTGTAAAGATGCCATTTTCCTCAAGTTAAACTAGAAATTCAATGCAATTCAATAAGATTAAAAAAAAAAGAAAACTGAACAAAGTGATTCCAAGTTTACATAGAAAATAAAATGTGAGACATCAAACAATAATATTTGAAACAGAAGAAGAATAAAGTCTCATCCTTCCAGATATCAAAATATGTCATGAAGCAATAGTAATTAAAATGGGGGACACTGATGCAGAAATAGGCAAGCAAGTGAATGTAATAAAATAGTCAAAACAAACTCATATGTTTATAGAAGTGTTGTATATAATAAAGGTGTCATTTCAAATCTTTTGGGAAAAGATGGGTTATTCAATAAACAGTGTTGGGAAAAAATGGTTATATATTAGAAATAAATAAAATGAAACTGCTACTCCATATCATGTGCAAAAAAAAAAAATTCCAGATGGATGAAATATATAAATGTAAAAATATAAGATGCTAAGAGCACTAGAAAAAATATAGAACATTTTTATTCCTTTGGTATAGGAAAGGTCTTACTAAGCAAAACACAAAGTCATAAAAAATAAATGAAGATAATTAGATATAATAAAAAAGTTAAAGGGCAACAAACTAGAAGAAAATATTTACAACATTTGACAGGTCAAATATTATTATCCAGCTTCATATTATAAGAGCACTTCAACATAAACATAACTTTGTTTGTCCCACAAAGCTCCTCAAAGTGAGCCAACTACTTCATCTAGAGCTGAACTAAAAAAAAAAAAAGTTATTTTTTCCAACAGTAATGAGAAACATTGGCAGAGCAGTTATAGGACAACTTCAGGCAAATTATTAAAAAGTGCCCTTCTGAGAAGCCACAGTTAGCATTCAGCTTGATGACCTGAGGTTGGTAGCTTTCCAACCACATATTCTCAAAGGTCTTTAGTGGCAATGTTGTACTTACTGGCAGATAATCTATCTCCCATATTTGTCTTCCTAAGATTTTCTAGGATACTATTTTTTGCATTTGTTTTGTTTTTGTTTTACTCTAAATTGTAATCCATTTGTGGGATACAGCTAAACCAATGCTTAAAGGAAAATTGATAGCACCAAACTCCTATATCAGAAAAGAAAAAAAGGCCTCAAATTAATCTTAAGAACTAGAAGAAGTAGGAAAGCTAAACCCAAAATAAACAGAAGAAAAAATAATAAAGATAATAGCAGAAAGCAGTAAAATAGAAAACAAAACAAAAACAAAAAACTCAATGAAGCTAAAAGCCGATTCTTCAAGAAAATCAATGAAATTGATAAACTCTAGCCAGATTTCAAGAAAAAAAAGAAAGATACAAATTACCAGTATAAGAGTGAGAGAGGCAGCATCACTACAGATCCTACAGATATAAAAAGTATAATAAGGGAGGGGCTGCCCACTTAGCTCGGTTGGTTAGAACATGGTGTGATAACATCAAGTCAAGGGTTCAGATCCCCATACTGGCGAGCCACCAAAAAAATTAAAAGTGCAATAAGGGAATATTATGAGCAATGTGAGCAATTTTATAATGATAAATTAGACAACTTAAAGAAAACAAAGTTCTTAAAAGACACATATGACCAAAGCTCACCCCTCCCCCCAAAATGAACTGAATAGCCCTATAGCTATAAAAGAAATTGAAATTGTAGTTAAAAAACTTCCCATAAAGCAAACTCAAGACCTGGATAATTTCACTGGTAAATTTTACTAGATATTTAAAAAGAAAAAAAATACTAGTTCTTCACAGAGTCTTCAGTAAAAATTGATGAAGAGGGAATATTTCCCAACTCATTCTATGAGACTATCATTACTGTGATACCAAAATCATACAAAGATAGTACAGGAAAACAACAGTTCCAGATCTTTCATGAACATAAATGAGGTACGGGGCAACCCTATGCATAAATTGAGACTCCATTGCTCTTCAAGTAAAATAATCTAGCATTATTGGCTCCCCCTCCAGTTCTGCTAAGACCACCTCCTTCATCAGAAGGCATCTGTCTTGGGGACAGACAGCCTCAATATTCCTCTCCTCACAGTACCTCCCTCAGTCTCCAGCACCTGCTTGCTCATCATCATAACAGATACAACATTGAGTAATTTCATGCATAATTTTAGAGCAAAAGCAAGAGGAGAAATTGATTTTTATATGGGAGATGAGGGGGAAATTCTTATGGGTTTTGTGCAAGATAGAGCTGAGAGAAAATTAAAGGCACTGTGAAAAAAAAGAGTGTGTGAAACAGTATTCTTGGTACTCACGATTACAATGATTTCACTCTGTCCTATTCATCTCTGTGGCCTTGGCACCTGACTGAGAATAACTGTTCTCTGAAGATTTGGTGAATTATGAACATGCATGTCTTATTTCTTTGAGGGTGTGAGCTCTGGGTACTAATCACATTATTCCAATTACTGATTTAATATCTGTCTTCCCAACAAAACTGAAATTCTTGAGGGAAGAATCCACATCTGTTGATCTCTGTGCACCCATGCTACCAGTATTCAAAACCACACCCAACACATAGTAAGCAATTGATACATGTTTGTTGAATGACTTAATGAATGAACAAAAATGAACCTCCCTGTTTCTGATCAGTGGAAGAACTGCTTTGCTATGCTCCTGCAGCCTAGAGCTCGTCCCCTGGGGCATCTAAAGTTATCTGTTAGCACAGTGGTTCTCAAACTTTGGTGTGTATTAGGATCATTTGGAGGTCCAGGCTCTTTGAAGTAGGATAGCTCCTGGGCCTTTGTATTTTCAACAAGTTCCCCAGATGATTCTAATACCCACCAAAACTGAAGAACCTATGCTTTAGTGAAGTGCCCCTCAAACTTTTTCATGTCACATCATCATAGAAAATACTTATTCAGCATATTGGGGTAAAAAGATGAAGCTACTTGCAGGAGACTCAGTCTCTTGTCCCACCTAAGACACTTCCATTCAATGGGAACACTAGTTGGTAAGTGCTGCAAAAAGTTGATAATATTCCCAGACCAAAGGTTTCAGCATCAACCATGATCTTGGAAAAAATGTAAATATCAGGCCCCTCCCCAGACCCACTGAAGCAGAACTGGCTTTCCAGCAGATGTCCAGGGGATTCTTATGCATATTAAAGATTGAGAAGCACTGGTTTTAACAACCCTAACTTTGAAACTCCAGGTCCTTGCTAACCTAAGCAAAACATGTGCATGTCCAGGAAAAGGCACGGCACCTCCCTTGCTGCAGTTGACTCAGAAAAGCGGGGGAAGTGGGTCTGGAATCTGCTGAGCTCAGCTACAACCACTATTTACATTTGCGGTTATGAGTGTGTCTGTGTGTGTGTGCATGTGTGTGTTCCATTCCTGTCAGAGCACCACTGAGCCCAAGAGTATACTGAGCACAGTCTTTGATGTAAAAAAAAAAGTCAAAGTTCTATAAGAAGCTGAAAAAGATTTTTACTGCCCCTTGAGCTCACTGTGCACAGTTGGGATTATATCCAGGGCAACATTTTCTGCTCCACTCCCACTTGAGCATCTATTTTGTATCAGCCACTCTAGGCATCAGAAATACGGAGACGATACCACACTTCAGATCCTCGCTCTTCCCTCTGCCCACAGCCTCTAGTACCCCCAACCCACAGTGTGCTGCTGCCAGAGTAAACTCCTTAAAATGCACATTTCATTGCCCCTCCTCTGTACCAGACCCTCCTACGCTGCCAGCCTTCTTTATGTTCTGGCCTCCTCACCCAACGTTTTTCTATGTAAGCCTACCAATCCCTGAAGTTAGTCATTTGCTGTTCCCGAAATGTGCCAAACACTTCACTACTGGAATCTGATTCAGCAGGTCTAGGGAGACGCCTGAGCATCTGTATTTTTGTAAAGTTCCTTGCCTGGGGCTGATGCACAGCCATGACTGAGAATGTTCATAAACAAGATCAGAGATTTAACTCCTGTCCTCTGGTCACTCACTGCCATGCAGTTGCAATGCAGATGCAAAGGCAATAACGTGGAAGGTGGGCAGCATGTTACTCAGTGCGTGTAGATGTCAATATGGGCGGGGCTGATCTAGATAGGGAATCCAGGAGGCTGCCTGGAGGAGAGAACCCACGAAACAGTGTTTTATGGGTAGATGAGGAGAGGAAAGGTACTCAGGCAGGACATATGGCACATACAAATGCTTGATGGTGGGAAGCTGCAGGGTACCTTTGGGGAACTAGAATGAGCTGAAACATCTCATGCGGGGTAGCAGCAGGAGGAGAGGGGGGCGTGGCAGAGGGCCAGACCTCAGAAGGTCTGCTGTGCCACACTAGGGAATTCTATCTTAATCACATAATGAGATGGAGGGGGCAGCAGGGAAGGTTTATTCAGGGGAATACAGATCTGATCTCTGGTCGCACAAGAGCAGTCTGGAGGTTTTGCAGAGGATGTGTGATATGTAGATGGCGGTGGGTTGGAGGTGGGGGAGTCAGATGCAAGAAGGCTAGTTGGAGAAACCACATGGGAACTTAGTGCAGTGTCATAGGAAATTGTCACGGCTTGGCCCTGCCACTAGTGGCTATGCAACCTAGACCAAGTCATGCCATTTCTCAGGACCTCAGTCTCTTCAGCTGTGACATGGTGGTTGCTCCACATAACCAGGAAGATCCCTTCCAGATCTGTACTTACACGAGATAGTGAGATTTGCCCTTTTTTTTATTGTGGCAAAATATACATGACATAAAATTTACCATTTTAACCATTTTTAAGTGTAAAATTCCGTGGTATTAAGTACATTCACATTGTTGTGCAACCATCACCACCATCCATCTCCAGAACTCGTCATCTTGCAAAATTGAAAATCTACACCAGTTAAAACATTTCCCATCCCCCTTTCCTTCAGCCCCTGGCAACCACCATTCTACTTTCTGTCTGTATGCATTTGACTACCGTAGGTGCCTCATATAAATGAAATTATACAGTATTTGCCCTTTTGTGTCTGCCTTATTTCATTTAGCGTAATGTCATGACGGTTCATCCAGGTTGTAGATGTGTCAGAAACTCCTTCCTTTCTAAGGCTGAATCATATCCCCTTGCACGTATGTGCCACATTTTATTTATCCATTCATCCATTAATGGACATATGGGTTGTTTCCACCTTTCAGCTATTGTGAAAATTGCTGCTATGAACATGGGTGTACAAACATCTGCTTGAGTACTGCTTTTAAGTCATTCATTGTATGGGCCACATGGAAATTTGTTTCATTTTTTGAGGAACCTTCATACTGTCTTCCACAGCAGCTACAGCATTTACATTCCCACCAGCAATGCATAAGGGTTCCAAGTTCTTCACATCGTTGCCAACATTTGCTTCTCTTTCTTTCTTTCTTTCTTTCTTTCTTTCTTTCTTTCTTTCTTTCTTTCTTTCTCTCTGTGTTCAACATTTTGAGAAACTGCGGTACTGTTTCCCAAAGTGGCTGCACAGTATGCATTCATGCCATGTAAGGGTTCCCATTTCTCCACATACTTGCCAACACTTTTTATTATCTATTTATTTTATAGTAGCCATCCTACTGGGTGTGAAGTGGTATCTCACTATGATCTTGATGTGCACTTGCCTAATGATTAGTGATACTGCATAGCTTTCCGTGTACTTGTTGCCCTTCTCCTCTTTGAAGAAATGTTTATTTAAGTTCTTTGCCTATTTTTGAATCAGGTTGTTTTTTATCTTGTTGTAGGCGTTCTTTATATATTTTGGATATTAATCTCTTATCAGATATATGATTTGCAAATATTTTCTTCCATTCTATGGGTTGCCTTTTCACTCTGATAGTGCTCTCTGATGCAAAAGAGTTTTTAGTTTGGATGAAATCTACCAATTTTTTCCTTTGTTGTCTGTGCTTTTGGTGTCTTATTCAAGAAATCATTGCCAATCTAATGTCATGAAGCTTTTTTCCTATGCTTTCTTCTAAGAGATTTATAGTTATAGATCTTATATTTAGGTCTTTGAACATTTTGAGTTAATTTTTTTTTTCCTTTTTGTCTTTTTTCGTGTCCGGCAACGGATCGCAACCCTCAGTGTCGTGCCCGTACCGGACCGGGACCGGCAACGGGATCGCAACCCTCGGTGTTGCTCCCACACCTCGCTCAGCCAGTGAGTGGGAACCGGTCTGTATGTGGGATCCGAACCCTCGGCGGGAGCGCCACCACACTCCCAAGCGGTGCACTGTAGCAGTGCGCCACCGGGCCGGCCCTTGAGTTAATTTTTGTATATGGCGTAAGTAAGGGTCCAACTTCATTTTTGTATGTGAATATCCAATTTTTTCTAACACCATTTGTTGAAAAACTGTTCTTTCCCTACTGATTGGTCTTGGCACTCTTGTCAAAAATCATTTGACCATATATGTGAGGGCTTATTTCCAGGCTCTCTGTTCTATTCCATTGCTCTACATATCTGTCTTTTTGCCAGTACCGCTGCTTTGATTATTATAACTTTGTAGCAAGTTTTGAAATCAGGAGTTGTGAGACCTCCAACTTTGTTCTTTTTCAAGATTGTTTTGGCTGTTTGAGATCCACTGAGATTCCATATAAATTTTAGGATGTACTTTTTCATTTCTGCAAAAAAAAATGGATTTTGATATGGATTGCATTGAATCTGTAGATTGCTTTGGGTAGTATTGACCACATATCTGTCTTTTTGCCAGTACCACTGCTTTGATTATTATAACTTTGTAGTAAGTTTTGAAATCAGGAGTTGTGAGACCTCCAACTTTATTCTTTTTCAAGATTGTTTTGGCTGTTTGAGATTCCATATAAATTTTAGGATGTACTTTTTCATTTCTGCAAAAAAAATGGATTTTGATATGGATTGCATTGAATCTGTAGATTGCTTTGGGTAGTATTGACATCTTAACAATACTAAGTCTTCCAATTCACAAACACAGGATCTTTCTTTCAAGCCATTGGTGTCTCTTAAAATTTCTTTCAGCAACTTCTGTAGTTTTCAGTGCATAAGTGTTTTGCCTCCTCAGTTATGTTCATTCCTAAATATTTTATTCTTTGTGATATGATTGTAAATAATATTGTTTTTTAAATTTCCTTCCTGGATTGTTCATTGTTAGTGCATAGAAATGTAATTCATTTTTGTGTGTTGATTTTGTATCTTACAAATTTGCCAAATTCATTAGTTCGAACAGATTTGTGTGTGTGTGGAATCTTTAGCGTTTTCTACATAAAAGAACATGTCACCTCCAAACAGAAATAATTTTACTTTTTCCCTTCCAGTTTTTTGCCTTTTATTTTTTTTCTTGCCTAATTGCGCTGGCTAGGACTTTCAATACTATGTTAAATAGAAGTGATAAAAGTGGACATCCATGTCTTGCTCTTGATCTTAAAAGAAAAGTTTTCAGTTTTTCATAGCCTAAAAGACTTTTCAAAATATATGCTCGAGATTAAAGAATTTCAGAAGTTTTCCAAGTAAGAGACTATTTTACTAACCTATTTGGCAAAAATGCTGAGAGATGGAAAGGAAAGAGAGGGGGTAAGAAGTATGTGGCAAGTATAACATACTGAGTGTGCTGCATATTTTTTGTTTCCCATAGGTGTTAAAAATGGCAACGGGATGAAAAATGAAGCAAAATATTAGGAGAGGCAAAAAGTTCTAATCAAAATTGACTGAGTGTCGTGACTGAAATGACTTTGCCTTTACTTCAATGAGTGACTTCCCAGGAAGATTCCATCCTCAATTATAAGCTAAACCAAAACAAAAAGACCCCCCCCCCAAAACAGCACCTGAAACCAGAAGCCTAGAAAGGATGCAAAAGGAATTTGGGGACCCATCTCATGTTTCTTCCCAGAAGAGGTCTCCCTCTGAGTTCTGGCCCCTAAAATGCTATGCAAAAGATACCCTTACCAGATCTGCTGAAAGAAAGTTGGTCTAAAAATACAAGGGAGGGAACTGAAACATTTCAGAGAAGGCAGGGCTCAGGAGTAAGAAACCAAAAGAGGAAGATAAAACTCTAGTTTTTTTAAAAAAAAGAGGAATGGAAATTGAATAGTCTTACAAAGAAAGTCCAGAAGCTGCCTCCTCTTCCCTGACTACTCCATCAAAAAAGGGGAAAAAATAGTCAACGGGAAACAACTCAAAGAGAAATGCATCTCTGCACTTTTCCACTTGAGAATTCAAGAAACCTGAATGGAAGAGTTGGGGAATTTCTTGACTAAAGGTGTGTTAGAGCTCAAAGCAATTTTCTTAAAAATTTCCATGTCCCTCCCTTTCATCTCAGAGAGGAACACTGAGGCTAAAAGGCTTTTGAAGCTCTCTCAGGGTCACAGAGCTAACTAAGTTCAGAGACAAAGCTGGAAAAGTCATTTTCTGACATCTGTCCTGTGCTCTTTTCACCAGACCCCCATCAATATGACGTGTTCATTACATTGAATTGGAGCTCTCCCCTGAGCTTTCTTCAGCATCAGGGTTCCATCCAAGTCTGTGGCTCTCAGAGTAGGGACCCAATCAGTAGAACCAACAGCACCTGAGAACTTAGCAGAAGGGCACATTCTCTGCCCCACCCCAGATCTATGCAATCAGAAACTCTAGAGCTGCAGGGCAGACTTAACAAGCCCACCAGGGAATCCTGATGCACTAAAGTTTGAGAACCACTGGTCCAAGAAGTAATATCCCTCTTATTTATTATAATAGCATGAATAATAATTAACATGTATTTCACAATTTGTAAAAGAGCATTTATCATGTTTGTTGTTTTTTTCCCTTAATTTTGGGGGAGAGTCCTCTCAAAATCTCTGTAAGGATAGAAAGTCAGGGAGTGATACACTTAATTTTATGAGCTCACAGGTGAGGTTCAAGGAAGGTAAGCAATTGCTGGGGTGGCTGGTCTAGAGAGGGTAGAGCCACAACTGCAACCAAATCTTCTGCCTTGAAAACCAGCATAGCCAGCCCAAGGCACACCACTTCTAGATAAAATGGTGTCAGCTAGGGTGTCCTTTAGAGCACTCTTAGAAGCATAGAATGCTAGGTCAACTGTGTAATTGCACAGATGAGGACATAATAACACTAGTACCCTGTTTTCTAAGTCCTTATATATGATCCTGTCAGGTAGGAAGCTGAGTCTCAGCGAGACAGAGTTGCCTGCCAGGGCCACCAGCCAGACCTGGCAGAGCTGGGATCAGCACATAGACTGTCTGCTTCCAGAGTCTGCCTACCCAAGGAGGCTCTATGGAGTGTACTTAGTCACCCAGGTCATCGGGGAGCAGCATTGGGCCCCTACCCAATGCTCTTCGTTGTGCATCTAGAGCTCTTCTTACTACAGAAAACCCTTCTACCTAGACCAGTGGTTTTCAAACCTGGTTGCATCTGAATTACATGGAAAGGTTGTTAAAACACAGATCGCCCCACCCCAAGAGTTTCTGGTTTTGTAGGCTGTGGTAAAGCCTATGAATTTGCATTTCTAACAAGGTCCCAGGTGATGCTGATGCTGCCAGTCTTTGGACCACACTTTGATTAGTGAGGCTCTAGACACCCCAACTTGAAGACTAATCAGGCTGATGTGACAAATAAATAACAGCCAAAATTCTAAGTGTCATATCTTCACTGCCACTCCTAATCAGTAGCATACACACAATCCCGTCCATTTTCCTTTTAGCTTCTCATCCACATCTGTCTTTCCTTTCCCTTCCACTGCTTCTCTCCAGTTACTTCAAACCAGGCAACTTTTACAATGGCCTCCTAACTCATCCACCCAGTCATTTTTCTTGGCTTCACTCTATACTGCCCACCTCCACCAGATTTGCAGGTTTGGGGTTAATTTTTTCTGTTCCACTCCATTCCCTAAAACTCTTAAACTTATCATTCAAGGTCTCCCATGACATCCACGGATCAACCTAACATTGTTGGCTTATCTTCCATAACATGCCTTCCCCACCCACTTCATGCCACCACACTTTCTCTCTCCATGCCTGTGTCCATGCCATTTCCTCTGCCTGGGATGTCCTCCCTCATCAACTCCCCAGATTGAAATCCCCCAGGGCTCATCTCAAATACCCTTTCTTTCAAGAAGTCTTTCATGAAAACCCCAGTCAAGAAGTTCTCCCTCCTCTGAGCCCTTCAAAGCACAGAGGCCTACATCTTTGGTCATTATCTTATGTTGCTTTGTATTAAACTTTCTCCAGCTTGCTACACTGTCATCCTCTTAAGGTCAGACATCTTATGTCTTATGCATCTTTGCATTTCATTATCAAAGTCCCCAGCCTCTTTAGGAGATCAATTAGTATTTGATGAATGAATACCTACATTCTATTTCCAATCATATTTGTTTATATTTTAAGTGAGCTGTTAACCTTCCCTAATATTGAACTAGAGATTAAATAATGAAGGTCAGTGTAAAGTCATTAACAAGCATAAAGCACAATTTAATAAAAAAAATTCTAAGGGCTAGTCATTACACATTGCAACACTCATCCACCTGACTTTAAAGCCAGCTAAATATTGGCCAAGTTAATGAATCAAAGGAGAAAAGTTTGTAGAACACAATGAAAACCCCCCGGATAGTCCCACATCCCTCAGAGCCCTGGGTAATAAAATGAGGCCTTATGATACTACTTCATGAACAGTAAAATTCTTATTTCTCTTGGCAGTGAAGCAAGAGTTGAGAAAGAAGTCTCAGCTGCCCTGTGCCTGGCTGCCACAATCTTCTGAGAATAAAGCTGTCCTTCCCTTCCACCTTCCAAATCGCAGGCACGTTCTCCTTATTGATGCAGAGAAGGAAAGTTGTATAATATCCGTACAAGGAGAGGGATCCTGGAAAATGTAGTTTCTTGATTCCTTTAGTCATGCTCCTGATCAAAAGCCTTTATGATTTTACATTATATTTAAACTCCTTTAAACAAGGCATTACATGGTATGGTCCCTTCCCACCCCATAAACCTTCACACCACAGTCCCCCTGACTTGTGCTCTGGCCACGCTGGCCTTAATCATTTCATGAAAACACTGATTTCTAGTCAAGATGTATCAGTAACTTCACTCCTCAGTGTGCCCTTTCCGCTAAGAAGATATGGCAGTGGTCAAATATATAGTATGATACATTTATATAATATATATTATATAAAGTAACATACATGCACTATATAAATATATACAATTTATATATATAATATATATATATATATTTTTTTTTAACCACTGCACACCAGAAAGCAGAAAAAGCACACTAAAGAATAAAGTTACTGCACCATCTTAGCCAGAAATCAATGTTTTCCCCAAAAAGACAAACCCAGGCTCTAAAACAAGCATCTGTGGGAACCAGAAGTGGAACAGAAAACCAACTTGGTAAGTGAGGCTAGACCACAGGCCTGTTGGGCCCAGGTTTGGAAGTAAGTGGTGGCAGCCAGGAGTGTGGCTTCTGATGGGTAATGGGTATTAAAAGGACATTCTTGAGAGATGGGGTTTGGAGCCAGGCTCATTGTCTAAGATCAAAGGCTAGGATGAGACTCTACGACTCCAGAGAGAAGACTAACGGTTGCTGCAATCTCTTCCCCAGATGAGCAAGGCTAAGTAATTAAAAGGACATTCTTGAGAGATGGGGTTTGGAGCCAGGCTCATTGTCTAAGATCAAAGGCTAGGATGAGACTCTACAACTCCAGAGAGAAGACTAACGGTTGCTGCAATCTCTTCCCCAGATGAGCAAGGCTAAGTAATCAGGAGAACACGGTCACCAGGAAGCCAGGCTCTGGGCCAGGCCACCTGCTGCTGTATCCCCAGTAACCTCTCAGGGCATATGCTGTGAGCCACTCTTGGAGACCTAGTTTGAGTCTCAGGGGCTAGATAAAGACAACCACAAGATCGCTAGACAGGGAAAGATGAGCACACAAAAAAAGAGGAAGACCAAAAATATTCTTTCATTCAAAATGAGATCACAAGTCAAAATTCCACAATTTGTGAAGAAATCAAATTGTAATAAAGACAGCCAAGGCTTATTGCTGAAAGTCAAAGGGTGGGATGAGGCTCTACCACTCTTCATAAAAGGGTAAAAGGCAGAGGGAGGATAAAAATATGTCCAAATGTCTGAGTCTTACAGAGACATTGGGTGCCTTTCAATAGCTCTCCTTTCTTGGTAACCCCATCTTAGAAGCAAAATCCTAGGCAAGGCAATTATAACCAGTCAAAAGATAATTATTCCTTGGGAGCCATAGATGGGAGGAGGCTACCAGGATTTAAGTCAGAAGAAATTTACTGGAGAGAGCAGAGATCTTCTCATCTTTATCTCAAAGCTCTCCATGTGTACTTTAGGTGAGTGAGGAATAGAATTCTCACTCTGCTGAGCCACTGTTGAAGTGATCTGTTTGCATCACAACACAACCAGCCCACGGGAGCTTGTTCACTTTGTGAACTTTTCAGCCCTTGCACGTGAGAAGATTCACACAGGGGAGAAACTTCTGTGTCTCCTTTTATCCCACGTCAGTTAATGAAAAAATGAAAGACATCATGGGGAGAAACAACACAACACATTGGGAATGCCTTATCAGGCAGGGACATCTTGTTAAATGCTGAGAATAAAGCGAACTTTATAAATATTCTTAACGTGTCAAGGCTTTCAACAAAAACTCCAGCATTTTATGTATCAGAAAATTTGAAATGAAGGGAAAATTATCACTTTATGTAATATGGGTGTAAATTTTTAAATAAAAATGTTAAGTATAGTTTGAAAAATACTTTAGAAATATTTGGCTGTATACCAACAAATGAGTGGTAATCTTGCCTGCCAGGGGACATTTGACTGGTTGGGAGACATTTTTGGTTGTCAGGAGGTGCTATTCCATTTAGAGCATAGAGGCCAGGGATGCTGCTGAACAGCCTGCAGTGCACAGAAGAGCCACTCCAAGTATGTAGGGTTTATGTACTTTTCTGTGTTAACAGAAGTTTTTCTTAACAGGACCCAGCATAACCATGGACAGTGAATATGTACACTTAGCATAACAAAAACAAAAACAAAGAACAAAAGATAACTATTGCCAGCTTCCCTTGCTGCTAGGTTTCACTAAGTTCTGGCAAAGGAGAAGTGAATAGAAATGTGATATAGAACCTCTGCAAATTATTCATACAAGTGAAGGGATAAGTTGCTGACTTTTTTCTTCCTTACTTGCTCTTTTCTGCTGTTTGAAGGTGGGCATGATGGCTGGGACCATTTTAGACCACAAGTGACCTTGAGAATAGAAGGCTTGTGCAGCTAGAGATGATGGGGCAGAAGTAACAGAAGCACTCACAAAGAAAAAATAATAAACCTCAACATTAAGAAGCAAGATTCCCCAAATTGTTGTATAGGTTCAACTCAATTTCTATTAAATTCCACCTTATGTTTCTACAGAATTTGACATGATGATCATAAAATCGATGTTAAAATGCAAGGGACCCAGAATAGCCAAAGAAATCCTGAAAAGAAGAATGAAAAAAGTTGGAGGACTCATACTTGTTGATTTCAAAACCTATTGCAAAGATACAGTAATCAAGATAGCATGTTACTGACATAAGAATAGACATATAGATCAATGAAATGAAATTGTAATAAAACCTTATAGAAATAAGACCTTATATTTATGGTCAATTTATTTTCAACAAGGATATCAAGACCATTTAGTAGAAATAAAGAATGCTGGGACAACTAGATATCCACATGCAAAAGAAGGAGTTTGGACTCCTACCTCACACCATGCCCAAAAATTAATTCAAATGAATTAGAGCTAAAAATGAGTAAAAACTACAAAACTCTTAGAAGAACACACAACAGTACATCTTTATGATATAGAGGTAGGCAATTATTTTTCAGATATGACACCAAAATCACCAAGAACAAAATAAAAAGTGGATAACTTGGATTTTATTAAAATTAAGAGATCTTTTGTGCTGTAAACAATACTATCAAGAACGTGAAAGGACAACCCACAAAATAGGAGAAAATATCTGCACATAATATACTTAATAAAAGACATATCTAGATATATAAAGAATGCCTACAACCCAAAAAGACAAAGAACCCAACTTAAAAATGGGCCAAGGATGTAAGTAAACGTTTGTCTAAAGAAGATGCATGGGCCTCCAGTCAAGATGGCGGAATAGACAGTCGCCAGCATCACTCTCTCCTACAAATTCAACCAATTTACAACTATTAAAAAGCAACAACAGCCAAGCTGGGGCCACTAGAGCTCAGGGGAAGAGGAGGAGAGACCTGTGGAGTGCCTGAAGGTGGGAGAAGCCACGATGAGAGAAAGAAAGAACCCCTCTGACTGTTTCAAGCCCAGCCATGTCCAGACTGGAGCTGCTGAGCACACGGAGCAGGAGCTGGCAAAAGCCCCAGCTGTTCCCTTCGGATGAAGTTGCTTGGAGGCGGTAGGGTAGGAGAAGACCTCGGTGGCCCCCAGGCCAGCAAGACCACTAACAGGGCTCCTGTGGACCCACCTAGGAGTGAGGTACCATAACAACTGAAAAAATGAAGCAACTCAGAGGCTAGTGAGTCATCGTAAGGGACTGGCTCATGGCCCATCCCAGGGGAAGTGTCTGGAGCACAGGCAGTAGGGGAGGTGGACCAACTGGGAGAACACTGGGGCACAGCAAGGACAGCTGATCTGCCCCCCAATCAGTGCAGGATCACTCAGTAGAGACTGATAAGGAATACAGAACTGCAGAGGGAGCAGTTTGCTGAAAAGACTCAGGCCCAGTCCAGAGTTTCTACACAACCCAGCTGTACCAGATCTCACGAGAGCCAGAAGTACCTGTAGAGTCAACCATTAAAACCTGAGCTGCACAAAAAGCCTTCCCCAGGGAATCAGCAGCAAAGCAACAACTTAGCTCAACCATAGGGTTCAAGTGCTAGTCCCCACAGGAAGTTCTCCCATTTTCAAGGTGAGTAAATTACAACAAATTACTTCCAGTGCAGAGTTTAAGTGGTAAGAACAGCAAATAATCCAACACGGAACTGGAAGAAAAAACAAAATACCCACAGACCAGAGACAAAGTTTGATATTAACTAGTAAAGTTCTCACATCACCAAAGAACACCCATAAAACCTAGAAGGACTGGAAATCCCCTGGGCTACCAAGCCAGGGAGGAGGGAGGGCTGGGGGCCTCAGCCATGACCCCTGACACCTGCAACCAGCCCAGCAAAAAGCATCATGCTGCTGCAGGAAGTGTCCCAGGCTCTCTTGAGCCAGGACAGGGGGGGCAGAGGGCATGGCCATGACCCCCCCAACACCTGCAACCAGCCCAGCAACAATCACTGGGCCACTGCAGGAAGCACCCCATGCTCCTGAGCTGGGCAGTCCACGGTAAGGGCTTCAGCCACACACCCCTGACATCTGCACCCAGCCCAGCAATGACCAAGCCACCACTGGAAGCTCTTTGGTCTCCCCCACAGGAATGAGGGGGGTGCCACAGGCCTCAACCCCACCCCTCCTCCTTCCTCCTCCCACCCTATTTCCTTTGCCACTCCCTCTTTCCCCCAATTGATCCACAACAACATCACAGAATGTGAAAAAGTAATATTAATAAATAAATACATTTTAAAAAAGAGAGAAAGATTTTAAAAAATGGTCAATAATCCATAAAAAGATTCCCAACATTATTATCTATTAGAAAAATGAAAAGCAAAACCACAATAGAATGCCAATTCACACACACCAGGATGGCTATAATCAAGAAGACAGATTAAAGTATTGGAAAGAATTTGGAGAAATTGGAAACCTCATACATTGCTAGTAGGAATGTAAAATGTGCAACAGTTTTGGAAAATAGTTTGTTAGTTCCTCAGAAAGTTAAACATAGTTACCATGTGAGCCAGCAATCCAACTCCCATGTATGTATTCAAGATAAATAAAAATATATGTTCACACAAAAACTTGTACATGAATGTTTATGTTAGCTTTATTCACAATAGCCAAAAAGTGGAAACAACTCAAATGTGGTGTATCTATAAATATTATTTGGTCTTAAAAGGAATGAATTACCTATACATGCTACAACATGAATGTACTTCAAAAGCACAATTATCGCATTTATATGAAATGTCCAGAATAAACAACTCAAGAGACAGAATGTAGATTGGTGGTTGCCTAGTGCTGGGTGTGGCAGGAGGGTAGAGAGTGGAAATGCCAATGGAGAATGACTGACGATGGATGCAGGGTTTCTTTTTAGGATATGAAAATATTCCAGAATTAGATTGTGATGATGGTTGTGCAATTCTTTGAATATACTAATAAAAACAGTGAATTTTACATTTTAAATGGGTACATTTTATGGTATGTGAATTATATCTCAATAAAACTGCTAAAAAATCAATAGGAAACAAATAGACTATTCAATAATGACACAATTAATTGATTACCTTTCAGAAAAAGAAATTATATTCTTACCTCACACTATATACAAAAATAAATTGCCAATGAATTATAGACCTAAATGTGAAAAGCAAAATTTTAATGTTTTAGAAGACACTCTTTATAACCTTAAGGTAGAAAAGGATTTTTAAAAACAGGATACAAAAACACTACTCATAAAATATTTTTTTACTAAGTTGTATTAAAACTGTCCATCAAAAGACATCATGAATAAAGTTAAAATAAGCTACAAACAGTGACAATGTATTTGCTGCCAAAAAAAAAAAGATAGTATCCAGAATTTACAAACGTCTTCAACAAACTTCATTAGTAATAAGGGAAATGCAAAATAAAACTACAGTGAAACACTACTATCCATTAGACTGGTAAATACATTCAGGTCTGATAATATCCAGTTCTGAGGTGGAGTAATGGGAACTGCAGATGGGACAGTTAGTTGGTCAACATTTTGGAGAGAAATTTGTCAGTATATAGTAAAAGTTGGTGGTACACCTTCTGTCTTAGTTCATTTTATGCTGCTGTAACAGCATACCTGAGACTGGGTAATTTATAAAGAATAGAAATTTATTTCTCATGATTCTGGAGACTGAGAAGTCTAAGATCGAAGGGTTGGCATCTTGTGAGGGCCTTCTTGCTGCATCATCCCATGGCAGAAGGGCAAAGAGAGAGTAACAGAGTGAACTTGCAGCCTCAAAACCTTTTATAACCAGCACTAACTCACATGTGAGGGCAGAGCCCTCATGACCTAATCACGTGTTAAAGTTCCTATCTCTTTATCCTGCTGCAGTGGAGATTGTTTCTAAAACATTTTAGGGGACACATTCAAGCCATAGAATTTCGCCTCTATCTCCCAAAATTCATGTCCTTCTCACATGCAAAATACACTCATTCCCTTCTAATAGTCCCAAAGTCTTAACTCATTCCAGCATCAACTCAAAAGTCCTAAATCCAGAGTCTCATCTAAATCATATGTGGGTGAGACTCAAGGCATTATTTATTCAGAGGCAAATTCCCCTCCAGATGTGAGCCTGTGAAATTAAATAAACTATTTACTTCCAAAATACAATGGTGCAACAGGCACAGAATAGACATTCTCTTTCCAAAAGGGAGAAATAGGCAAGAAAAAAAGGGTAACTGGTCTCAAGCAAGTTTAAAACCCCACTGAGCAAACATCATCAAATCTCAAGACTCTGGAATAATCTTCCTTGACTTCATGTCCAACCTTCTGGGAACACTGGGATGGAAACTCAGCCTCCAAGGCCCTAGGTGGGCCCCATCCCCATGGCTTTGCTGGCTGAGCTCATGCAGCAGCTCTCACAGGTTAGAGTCTCATGCCTGCAGCTTTTCCAGGCTGCCATTGCATACTGGTAGTTCTACATTTCTGGGGTCTCTGCGGCAGCCCTGACCTCACAGTTCCACTGGGCATTGCCCTAGTGGGGGCTCTCTGCAGTGGCTCCACCCCTGCAACAAATCTCTGCCTGGGCCCTTGGGCTGTCCACGACATCCTTTACAGTGGAGGAAGCCATGCCCCCCAGCTCCACCTTCTGTGCACTTGAAGAATTAGACCCCATGGATGCCACCAAGACTTAGAGTTTGTCCCCTCAGTGCAGCAGCATGAGTTACACCTGAGCCTACTTGAGCCATAGCTGGGGCAAGTAAGGAGAGCTGCACTGGAATGTGAGGGGCAGAGTCCCAAGGTGGCCCTGAGCAATAAGTCCATGGAGGGTGCTCCAGGTCTATCACCAAAACCGTTCTGCCCTCCTAGAGCTCTGTCTGTCTGTGATGGGAGGTAGATCAAAGATCTCTGAAACGCCTTCAGGGTCATTCTCCCATTGTCCTGATGAATAGCGTCTGGCTTCTTTCCATCCATGCTAAACCCTTCATCAAAGGGTAGCTTGGCTGCACCGTTGCATGCCTTTTCATTTTTTATGTGGCCAGGCTGTGAATTTTCCAAGTTTTTATAAATTCTGTCTTTAAAACATTTTGCTCCTCTCTCAGTTTTATTATATGCAGTTAAGAGAAGCCATACTTCACTATTTGCTTAGAAATTTCTTTCATTAGATAATCCCAGTTCATCACTCTTAAATTCTGCCATCCGTAAAGTCCTTGGGCATGAACACAATTCATCTAAGTTCTCTGCCACTTTATAACAAGAATGGCCTTTCCTCTGGTTTCCAATACTTTGTTTCTCAATTTCATCTGAGATCTCCTTAAAATGGCCTTTACTGTCCACGTTTCTATCAAAATTCTAATCATAACCACTTAAGTATTTTTCAGACTTTCCGTACAGTTCTCTTCTGAGCCCTCACCAGAATTGCCCTTAATGCCCCTTCCATGGAAATACAGGCTCTTTCCAAAATCTACTTCAGAATGTTTCAGCCTCTACCCACTGCCCAACTCCAAAGGTGCTTCCACATTTTTGG
>NW_007728634.1:201495-202646 GCF_000696425.1 Galeopterus variegatus | reverse complement strand
ACTTCAGAATGTTTCAGCCTCTACCCACTGCCCAACTCCAAAGGTGCTTCCACATTTTTGGGTATTCGTTGTAGCAACAGCCCACTTCTCAGTACCAATTTTCTGTCTTAGTATGTTTTGTGCTGCTATAACAGAATAGCTGAGATTGGGTAACTTTTTAAAAATAGAAGTTTATTTCTCATGGTTCTGGAGGCTGGGAAGTCTAAGACTGAGGGACCAATATTTTGCTTCTTGCTGTGTCATCCCATGGCAGAAGGGAAAAGACAGAGCAGAAAAGAGCAAGAGAGTGAACACACAGCCTCAAGCCCTTTTATGATTGGCATTAATGTATTCATGAGGGCAAAGCCCTAATGGGCTAATCAGCTCTTAAAGGTCCCACCTCTTTATACTGCTGCATTGGGGATTAAGTTTGCAGCACATGCTTTTGGGGGACACATTCAAACCATAGCACCTACCCTATGGACCTATAATTCTACACCTAGGCATATAGCCTAGAGAAAGTCTGTATAAATATCTGAAAAGGGTCATTGTTGCATTGTTAAGTAGTGAAAAACTGGAATCAATTAATATGCCCACCAGCAGGGGAAGATTTTTTTAACTTGTGGTTTATTCATGCAATGGAATATTGCATAAAGTAACTGGTGTTCCACTTCACCAGATGAAAATGTTTCCCACTAGAACTACTCCAACAATGGTCTGATCACTGGGCTTCTTTGTGGTGCATAAAAATTTTAACGGACATATTCTTTGTCCTAGTACTCCTACTTTTAAGAATTTTCCCAAGAGGGTCAATTATATTACTGTGATATTAAGTAAGTTGCAAATGATGCAAGCAGTATATCCTCTTGTTATCCTAAAGCACATAAAATAATATTACATATATAGTAAAAATAAATAAATCACACATGAGAATGATAAATGCTCAATTCAGAACCATGTTGACACTGGGGCAGGTGAGAGAGAAAAAGATAAATGGGTATTGGGAAGCGCACACAAGGGAATTTCAGTTGTAGCTCTAAATTTTCACTTTTTAAAAATGGAATGAATATGGCAAAAAAAGATTTGTTAAAGTTGGATAGTAGGTGCACAGGCATTCTATCATTATTCCTTGAATATTTCTGTAGATTTTAAAAGTCCGTCAAAAAAAAAAC
>NW_007728634.1:199113-201292 GCF_000696425.1 Galeopterus variegatus | reverse complement strand
AGTTACTTAATCTCTTAATTCTGTTTCTGTTTTTTTTTTAAAATATGCATGATGTATTTTTTATAACAGTATTGAGCTCATAGAGGTGTTATAAGGATTAAATGTGGCCTCTGTAAAGCACTCGAGTAGTGCCCATATCATTTAATAAATGCCTGCCATCATCATCACCATCATCACCACCACCACCATCAACATTATCACCATCACAATCACCATCATCACCATCATCGCCACCACTACCATCAATGTTATCACCATCACAATCACCATCATCACCACCACCACCATCAACATTATCACCATCACAATCACCATCACAATCACCATCATCACCATCATCGCCACCACTACCATCAATGTTATCACCATCACAATCACCATCATCACCACCACCACCATCAACGTTATCACCATCACAATCACCATCATCGCCACCACCACTATCATCATTAAATCTCTCTGTCTAGTCAGCTCCCATTTGTTCTTCATATTTTAGATCACAGTTAAAATATTACTTCTTTAAAGAAATCTACTCTGATTCCCCAATATAAATTAGATTTCATAGGGCCCTGTTCTTTTTTGTCCATACACTTACTAAAATTTGCAGTTATATATTTATGTGTTTTTGTTTGCTATCTCTCCCCTACATTGGAGCACAAAGTCTCTTGAAGACCAAGGCTGAGTATGTTTTATTTATGGATGATCGGTATACAATGATATAGATTCTCAGTACTCATTTACTGAATGAATAAATGAATACATAAACCATTTTATCATTTTTGACCAGTATGAAGCCATTAAAATTATGTTTTGAACAATTTAAAACAGGGGAAAAAAATTTGGCTTGCTTATTGAAAAACAAAAATGTTCAAAAGCCTATATGCAATAAGACCGCACTACCATATAAACAACACTAACAACAAAAACAAGCCTATTAATTGAGGGAAAATAGGGCAGATGGAAGTAACGCAAAATATTGTTATATTAACTCAAGATGTTTGGGGATCATGAAATTACAGATAATTATGCTCCTCTTTATTTTTATTTTCTACAATATTTGATTTTCTATTATAGATGCATTATTTGTATTGACATGGAATTCACATACATAAAGTGAACAATTCAGTGGTATTTAATACCTTCACAATGTTGTACAACCACCACCTCTATCTAATTCCAAAACGTTTTCCTCACTTCAGATTAAAACTCTGAAACCATTAAGCAATTACCCATTCTTTTCCCCGCTTGCCCTTAGCAACCACCAACCTGCTTTCTGTCTCTATGGATTTACCTATTCCAGATATTCCATGTAAATGGAGTCACACAATAATGGGTCCTTTTATGCCTGGCTTTTTTCACTTAGTTCATTTTTTTTTTTTTTTGAGGCTTATCCACAGTGCAGCATGTGTCAGTACTTCAAACCTTTCTATGAGTGATTTTATGTATAAATCTCAATTTGTTTATCCTTTTATCTGTTGATGTATATTTGGGTTGTTTCTACCTTTCAACTATTATGGATAGTGCTGCTATGAGCATTTGTGTACAAGTATTTGTTTGATTACCCATTTTCAATTCTTTTGGGCACATACCTAGGGTTTGAATTGTAAGGTCATACGACAATTCTATGTTTAGCTTTTTTTTTTTTTAGAAACCACCAAACTGTTTTCCAAATCTACTGCACCATTTTACATTCCCACCAGCAATGCAAGAGAGTTCCAATTTCTCCATATCCTCACCACATTTGTTATTTTCCATTTTTTTGTTGTAGCCCTCCTAGTGGGTGTAAAGTGGTATCTTGGTGTGGTTTTCATTTGCATTTCTCTGACTGCTGATGTTTAGTGCCTTTTCATGTACTTATGGTTATTTGCATATCTTCTTTGGAAAAATGTCTCTTCGAGTGTTTTGCACATTTTTAAACTGGATTTTTAGTCTCTGTTGTTGAGATAGAGGCATTCTTAATATATTCTGGATACTATACCCTTATGAGATATAGGATTTGCAATTATTTTCTCTCATTCTATATATAGGTTGTCTTTTCACTTTATTGATAATGTCCTTTGATGCACAAAAGTTTTTAACTTTGATGAAGTATAATTTATAAATTTATTTCTTTTGTCACTCATACTTTTGGTGTCATATCTAAGAATTCATAGCCAAATCAGAGGTCAGGAAGATTTAC
>NW_007728634.1:193912-198233 GCF_000696425.1 Galeopterus variegatus | reverse complement strand
CTCATACTTTTGGTGTCATATCTAAGAATTCATAGCCAAATCAGAGGTCAGGAAGATTTACCTCTATATTTTCTTCTAATAATTTTATAGTTTGAGCTCTTATTTAGGTCACTGATCCATTTTTAGTTAATTTTCATATGTGATGTCAGAAAGAGGTCCAACTTCACTCTTTAGTATGTCAATACCCAGTTGTGCCAGCACGATTTGCTGAGAAAACTATCCTTTCCTCATTTAATGGTCTTGGCACCCTTGCTGAAAATCAGTAGGCAATAGATGTATGGGTTTATTTCTGGACTCTCAATTCTATTCCATTGATCTGTATGTCTATCCTTATGCCAGGACACACTGTTTTGATTACTGTACATTTGTGGTAACTTTTGAAATCAGAAAGTGTGATTATTCCAACATTACTCTGTTTTTCAAAGATTGTTTTAGCTATGCAGGTGCCCTTGCAATTTCATATGAATTTGGGGATTGGCTTTTCTATTTCTACAAAAGCCCATTGGAATTTTGATTGAATTGAAACTGTAGATAGCTTTGAGTAATATTGTCATCTCAACAATTTTGTCTTCCAATCTACGAATATGGGCTGTCTTTTCATTTATTTAGGCCTTTTTAATTTCTCCCAGCAGTGTTCTGTAGTTTTAGTTTACAAGTCTTTCACCTCTTTAGTTAAATTTATTCCTAGGTATTTTATTCTTTTTAATGCTACTGTAAATGGAATTGTCTTCTTAATTTCCTTGTTGGATTGTTCATTGCTGGTGCGTGGAAACTCAACTGATTCTTTGTGTTGATCTTGTCTCCTGCAACTTTGCTGAATTTGCTTATCAACTCTAGTAGGTTTTGTGTGTGTGTGTGTGTGTGTGTGTGTGTGTGTGTTATTTAGGATTTTCTATATATAGGATCCTTTCATGTTTGAATAGAGATAGTTTTACTTCCTTTCCATTGGGTGTCTTTTATTTCCTTTTCGTGTCTAATTGTTCTGGCTAGAACTTCCAGTATGATGTTGAATAGCAGTGGTGAAAACGGGCATCCTTGTCTTGTTCCTGATCATAGAGAGAAATCTGCGTCTTTTACAATCAGTATGATGTTAGCTGTGGGGTTTTCACAAAGGCCCTTTACCGTGTTGAAAAAGTACCTTCCTAGTTCTACTTTTTTGGGTGTTTCTGTCATGAAGGGTATTGAATCTATCAAATGCTCTTTCAGTGTCAGTGGAGATGATCATGTGGAGTGTTTTTTTCCTTTATTCTATTAATATGGTATATTAATATGGTATAATGTTACATCGGCTGATTTTTTTATGTTGAAACTCATTTGCATTCTTTAGATAAATCCCACTTGGTCATGGTGTGTAATCCTTTTAATATCCTGCTGGATCCCGTTTGCTAGCATTTTGTTGAGAGTTTTTGCATCTATATTCACAAGGGATATTGGTCTGTAGTTTTTTGGTTTTTTGTGGTGTTTTTGTCTGGCTTTGCTATGACGGTAATGCTGGCTTCATAGAATGAGTGAGGAAGTGTTCTCTCCTATTTTTCTCATATTTGGGGGAAGAGTTCTAGAAGGATTAATGTTAACTATTTTTTAATGTTTGGTAGAACTCACCAGTGGAGCCGTCTGTTTCTGGATCGTTTTTTGACAGCAGGTTTGTGATTACTGATTCAATCTCTTTATTTCTTAAAGATCTTTTCAGATTTTCTATTCCTAGGAATTTGTTCATTTCATTTAGGTTATCTAATTTGTTGACGTACAATTTTTCATAGTATGCTCATAATTTATTTTTATTTCTGTAAAGTTGATAATAATGTCCCCAACCTTCATATGATTTTAGTTATTTGTATCTTCTCTTTTTCTTTATCAGTGTAGCTAAAGGTTTGTCAACTTTGTTGATCTTTTAAAGAACCAACTTTTGCTTTCAGCCTGAATTACATTTTAAATAGAAATATATATGCCTGAGTTGCATTGTACATGAGTTGTCCTCCCCACACTTGTCCTTTCCCCACCATCAGGTGTTTATGATTCCCAGAAAGCCTGTATCAGTTGGACACATCCCCAGCCAACCATGCTTGCTCAGGGTCCATCTCACTATCTCCATCACCACTGCCCACCCAGGATGAGGCCAGCCATGTCCACCAACCAGAATCTCTGCCACATCCAGTTCCGTGGGTTTCCTCTCATGCTACCTCTGCCTACAAATAGCACAATCTGAGTTTCCTGATGTTTGCTGTAGCATTGTGCCCCTCCCTGGGATACCTCAGAAGCCACAATGATATGCATAAAACTTCATCCTGTGGCATTCACCCTCATGTTCCTTCTACTCATCAAGGCTTGGGGCAGAAGAGGTGTCAGCAGTGAGTGTAAATCCCAGCTTCCCATGCCCCAGAACCAACTGCCAACCTGCTCTTGCCATGTCCTGGGGGGCATCTACAAATGCCTTCTAAGTATTGTACTCTGTCCTGGACTATCCCCAGCCAAGGCTCCCTAGAGTAGGCTACCTCTGAGGCATACAGTGAGATTTAAGTCCAGTCACAGAAGAGTTTAAAACATCTGGGCTACAGAAAAACACAGGACTATCTCCCTATTACAGGGTTCAAATGAGTCCCCTTGAGTCACATGAAAGAGCATTTCAGCAAGTAAATGTGCTAAAGATCCAACTTCACCTCTTTTTCCCCCAAATTTATTTGGCCTCAAGGTATGGAAACATCTGATCTGCTACTTTTACTCTCTAAGTTAGTAAAGACTAAAATTACCATTTTGGTAACCTTTTCATTTCTATTTTTAATCGTACATTCTTGTCTGTTCTTAGTTCTCCTGAAGACTGTTGTGAACTTAGAAGATAAAGGAGAAATTCATGTCTGAACTCTGCTGCCTGACACTTCCTTTCCAAGAATCATTTGCAGTTGCTGGGTTGTCTTGCTGTGACTCTGTGCCCTGTTGTGTTACTTTGTCACTTGGGACCAAAATGGTGGAAATTTTTATTATGAAAACATGATCAGATAAGTAAGAACTTAATAACTGCTTTCTCTATGGGTGTCATATTAGTTCAGATCATATTTAACCAAAACTGAAGATGTAAAATCCTAGAACTCACTAATCTATTTTAGTAGGTCACAGGAAGCATGCAAACCATAGAAACCACAATGAACCAAAAGCATCTGTGTTGACAAGAGGCAAAAATTTCTCTATCTTCTAAAGGTACCAACTGAACAAATTCATTCCAGATGAGTGAGGAAGTTGTAAGGGGCGTCATCCGAGTACCTTCAGGCTGTTGGTAAACCTGTCCTGTCTTCTTGCCCCACAGGCAACTCTCTCCAACCTTGCTTCTCCCCACATTTTCATTTGGCTGAGTCTGGCCATCCATGGAGTGGCAGAGAGGTTCTGAGAACAAACCTAACTTTCAGCTTCAATGGTCTAACCCCCAGCTCAGCTGCTAACTTTCAGAGTAAGAATAAACCAGATCTTAAACTTTTCATGTTCAGTCTCAGTCTGAGTCTTCTTTGGGCATTCAGGGAACATGAATTATTTTTGTTTCATTGGTTTGCAGAAGAATTGAGCCTTTCTTCTTCCCTGCCACAGGTCACCTTGAGGTGACCACACCATGCCTCCTTTGTGATCCTGCTTGGTCAGCAGGCACACCAGAGCTAGGTGGCTGGTGACGTACTTTCTCTCAAGTCTACTCAAAGGGAACTACTTATCTTTCAGACTGGGTATCTTAGAAACCATGAACCCGGTGCCAACAGGTAGATACGGAGTTCTCAAACTCATGGAAAAGCATCCTTCCTAACTTTCTCCATGTGCACGAAGAAATCTAAGATGTCCTTATTCAGGTTCCCAATTTTTTTACCATCTGTATGAACCAGATAAGAAGAAAGTGGCAAGAAAAAAAACAATGTTTGATGTGATAGTTGTATGGTTATTTGCCATTCTCCCCCAGAAGCCCTGAGCCCCAGGAAGCTGACATCCATGGCTACGTCACCCGGGCCCCCCACTGCTCCCACGTCCAGTCCAGTCACTGGGAGGCACAGGCAGGAGATCAGACTGGGAGCAGGAGTTGGATGACTTTTGTTCCTGCTGTCCTCCTGCTTTGCTGAAGTTCTAGTACCTTCAGCTCTCAACTCCAGCTCCCAACAGGGCTCAGGTGATATTGTTTATTCTTTTGATCTTTCAAGCTCTAAGGAAGGAAAGACAATTTTTTCCTCAACCCTATAACTTCTTATTTGGGATGAACCCTTCTAGCAAAACATAGATTAAAAAGAAAGAGAAAAAAAAAAAAGAAGCTTATTAACATGCATATTTCCATATACATGAGAGATGCCCAGGAATG
>NW_007728634.1:177120-193357 GCF_000696425.1 Galeopterus variegatus | reverse complement strand
AAAAAAAAAAGAAGCTTATTAACATGCATATTTCCATATACATGAGAGATGCCCAGGAATGAGCAGTTCTCAGAGAGGTGGATGTGAATTCCAGCTTATAGAGTCTATTCAAGAAAGAACAGCAAATTTTTAGAGAAGTGACAAGATAAAGGAATAGGACTTCAAATCTCTAGGGGCAGCAACTTGTGGGAAGGAAAATTAATGGCAGATAAAGGCTAGTTAGTAAAGCTTGTTAATGTGGATTCCTCTGGTACAATCTCCAGGCCAATAAGGATCTAAAGTTGTCTTCAGCAGGTAACCTTTGTTCCCCCTGGTAAAAGGGGGTAGGTGGGGGACACCTCTGGTCTTTGTAAAGTCTATGTCCTCCTTTTAGACAAATAGAAGGAAGGCAGAAAGTGTTCCTGCATCTGCTGCTTCTTAATTGCCTTCAGCTCGACGACCCTTATGCAAAAGAGGCATAAGTGGGGATGGTGTATTTTGGTTTCCTACAAAGCATGGGGGTAACAGCTCTTCACCCTACTCGCCGCTCCATAAATACTCTCATCCTTATGCGCTCTCTTCAAAATCTCAGCCAACTGTGGCACGGTCACCTGTGGTAGGATAAGCCAAGGATTTGAATCCTGGCTGTACTACTACCTGCCTCTGCACCTCTCCTTGTTTATAAAATAACAGGGCTGGAGTCAATGAGCTCCAGTGTGAAGATAGACCCTCCCCATCCCAGGTGGAATCAGAGGAACTGCTGGCAAGATGCCAGGTTCCAAAAGAGCAGTGGATCCAGTGTCACTAGTGTGGGGATAACCTGTCTTGTTATTGAAATCTCACACAGACCTCTCTGATCCCTGCCCAGAGACACATTAGGGGACAATTGGGGAACTCTCCCTCTTTCCGAACAAGCAAGGAGCTTTCTTCTAAGGAAGAACCTAAGGCCCTTATTGCTTAGCACAAAAACCAGGTCTTATGCAGGACACCTGGTTACCACTTACTGAAACGTGGAAAAGACACCTGTACTGCACTGAGTGTCTGGTGTGTCCTTCAACCTGCAGCTCTCAGCAGGGCTCGGGTGATATTGTTTGTTATGAGTTGAGTAGCTACTACGTGCTAGACACTGGACTCACTGATTTAAATCCATTGAACCCTCACACACCTCACAGATCTTATTATTCATATTTTATAGTTGGCAAAACCGAAGCTTAGAAACTTGCCGAGGCCACAGCATGAGATTCTGACCTCAGGGTCTGCCGAATTCCATGAAGTGTCAAGGGCCAAGTCAGGTGACCTCATGTTCTCTGCAGTACCTTAGAAATGTTCCTAAGTATGGTGCCTACACTGGGGAATTTGTGCTTTCCTTACACAAAATTTTCTTCTGAGGTGTGGGACCTATAATAACTGAGGCCTTTCTTGCTACGGACATCTCTGACAAGAGACCGTTTAGTATTCCCTTCTCATTAAAAAATTTGAAATCCTGTCATTTCCAGCAACATGGATGAACCTGGAGGACATTATACTAAGTGAAGTGAGCCAGACACAGAAAGACAAATACCACATGATCTCACTCATATGTGGAACCTTAAAAAGTTTATCTCATAGAAGTATCGAGAAGCACAGTGGTTACCAGAGACTGGGGGGTTGGGGAGAGGAAATGAGGAGAGGTTGGTCACGAGGACAAAGATACTGTAAGACAGAAGGAATAAGTTCTGGAATTCCATTGCACAGTAGGGTGACTACAGTTAATAATAATGTATTGCATATATCAAAATAGCTAGAAGAGAGGTTTTTTAATGTTCCTACCACAAAGAAATGATAAGTGTTTGAGGCAATGTATATGCTGATTACCCTGATTTGATTGTTACCCATTGTATACATCACATTGTACCCCATAAATATGTACAATTACTATGTGTCAATCAAAACTTTTTAGAAACATAAAGAAAAGTTTTATCTAAATAAAATTTCTAACCGGATCCCAGGCCCACAATACCACTGAAACCAGTGCACATGGTCACAGTTAAACCTCATTATGTTTCCTCCATCATTACCAGGAGCCCCTTTAGCATTTATCCTCTGGGAAATGAAAAGTTCTGCTGTGCTTATATCATGCAAATGATCACTAGTAGGGGGGCAGGGGTGGAAAAGTTTCAGATATAGAGACCCGTTAAGATAAAGAAGCCCAGAGTCGTTAGATGAAGGAGCAGATGTGCAGGGTATGCCTGACTCACCCTCAAGGTTGCATAAGCAAGATTTCAAAATTAATCCTCCTCTGGAGACCTCAACCCAGTTTACAACGCTCCTGGCTGGAAAAGAAGAACTATATATTTTTTTCAATCTTTACCATTACTTGCCCTCATATCCCCGCCTTCTCTTTCTGCAGGAAACTTTATTTCCTACTTCTGCACACCAAGTTTCTACCTCCAGAACTGTTTGGCTCAGTTGCTGAGAAGCCTGACACACCAGTGCTACCTGGAAGAAACCATCCACCGGTGAGTTGTGAGAGCTTTTTCCATTACTTTATGAATCATAAACTCAAAGCTGGAAATGCAGGGGCTGGGCATACCCTGAGAGATTGCAAAGCCTGTGCACTTAGGGGCAGTGATCAAGAGGGAGACAGGGCTGGAGGGGGTCATGTGTGCCAGGAGAAGTTAGAGAGACCCTGATGACAATGTGAAAGAGCAGCATGCAGCAGGGGGAGACACCTCTGGGGGCCACGTGATATAAGAGAGTGGACAGCAAAGAAAAGAAGAACAACCTCTCTGCTCAGTTACCCCTCCAAGCACCCAAGGGCTTTAAAGAGCTGGAACTTTCTACCCTGAAATTTTTCCCCCTCTAGTCCACAAATGGGACAGTTCAGACCCTGAACCAAAATGTGCCTCTTGCCTCAACTCAGCCGGTGCACAGAGGCTGAAGTGAGGAATGTATTTTCCTGAGAGGCAGCTTGCTAACAGCTCTGGATAATATGTCCTGATGCTTGAAATGACACCTGGACAGCACATTTTAGCCACCATGCTGACTGTCTGCTGTAGTAGGAGCTAGGTGCCAGCTAGTGGTTGTAATAATTAAATTCATGTGTGTACAGTATTTAACATAGCTCCTGGAGCTTCTGGAGCACTCAAGTAATGATCACAGTTGTAATTCTTTAGGTGGATGCATTTTTTTCCCCAATCTTGACAGAGGTCTATTTAGTTCCTGCAGATTTCAAGAATCTGACTCAGGTCAAGTAACGATCACAGTTGTAATTCTTTAGGTGGATGCATTTTTTCCCCAATCTTGACAGAGGTCTATTTAGTTCCTGCAGATTTCAAGAATCTGACTCAGTGATGTGAAATGTGTCAATCACAAGAGAAACAGAAAGATGAGGTGCATAGATGGATGAAAACAAATTCACAGTCATTACCAGAAAATAACAGTATCTTGAGAATCGAGCCCTAGAGATGTTAGGTTTTATCATTCTTATTATTGTAAAAAGTTTTATGCACTCATCCAGCAAACATTTATTGGTGCCTCCTTTAGTCAGGTGCTATCACAAGAGCTGGACATAGAAATGCTGTCCAGTCCTTGACCTGGAGGAGCACAATCTGTAGAAGATAACATGATAATTGCTTCTCTAGGCACATGCAGCATTGGGAGAGAAGAGGGATTTGTCAGAGGATGCAGATTAGGCTTCACAAAGAAAGGGAATCTGAGCAGGTGGTATTGAAGGATGCCATGCTAGGCAGAGGGACATACATATGCAAAGCCTCTGAAGCATGAAGGAAGAGGTGAGTTTGGGGGAAATGGAGAGAAGATGACTGTAGCTGCAGCACAGGATTTGGGATTTGAAAAGGTGAAGCTGAGAAGAAGGGAGCTGGGAAAAGACATGATGTCTGGGCACTACCTTTGAGGTCCCACCACATAAAAGTCATGGGCTCCTGGAGGCTTTAAGCTAAGAAACCCATTACCCAATTTCAACTTGAGAGAACACAGTGCAAGGGAACGTGGCTAGAGACAAGCCACAGGCAAAGGAAAGACCACAACAAAGCAAGAAGTAAGGAGCTTGAGGCAAGCAAGTGGCAGGAGAGAGAGGAGCAGAAGGGATGAATCAGAGAGGCACTTAGGAAGCAGAATTCATATGACATGATAATAATAATAACAGTAACGCCGAGTGTTTCTCTGCACCAGATGCTGTGCTAAGTCCTAGTCTCTATTGCTCTTCACAGCAACTCAGTGCAGTTAATACTTTATACATAAAGAAACTGATACTGAAACAATCACTAAAGAAGTCATTGGCTGCAAATAACACAGCTTGTAAGTTGGAGGCAAGATTCGAATCCAGGTCTGTATGGCTCCAAGGCTAGCTCCGAATTTTCTGAAGAGGAGGGGACACAGGGTAATGCCAAATCTTGCTTCTTAGGCAGTGGAGTAAATGACGACCTAGATAAGGAATCTATAGGCTGGAGAACATTTTAGGGGATGCTCAGGAGGGGTGGGTTGAATTTGAGGTGCCTGCCTGCTGCCCTCTTTGTTCACTGCTATATCTTTAGGGCCTAAAACAGAGTACGGTTTATAGCAGATGCTCAGTAAATATTGGTTAAGTGAATAAATCCATGGGGAGATGTGCAGTAGGGAATAGAAAAATCAAGTCTAAGGCTGAGGAGAAAGGGGGACCTTGAAGACAGAGCTTTGGGAAGCATCAGCATCCAGGGGAGTTAGAACACTGAAATCAGACAGCACAATTCAGGGAGAACTTTGGAGCAAGAACTAAGAGGCAAGAGATGGAAGAGGTGAGAGCAGAGTATGGTGGCTGTGAACTCTTAAGGTGTGGGCGGGGGAAGGACATGACAACAGAGGACGTTAATGACAAGGGGTCAGACAGGAGATCCCTCCTGGAAGCCAGAAAGAGCTTTAAATGAAGAAGTCAGCAGAAGGACCAATGAGGCTGACACGTGAACAAAGCTGGGGCATTGGAAAATGGGGTTATCATTGCAAGCTTGGCAAGAGAAGTTTGGCAAAGTGATGGAGGCAGAAAGTTGAGAGGGTTATCAGTTAGAACTCTGTTGTCTACAAGTAACAGAAAAAGCAATTCAAAATGGCTTATTTTTTCAAGTAACAAGAAGTCAGAAGATGAGCAGTTCAAGGGTGGTTTGGGACTTGGTGATGTTGGGACTCTGCTTGACCTCTCCCGTTCTCTGGGTCTTTCATTTATGGTCTAAGCACCAAGCCCTCACAGCACAAGCTGCAAATGCAGAAGGGACAGGTGGGGGCTCTGCTGTGTCTCTCTTAGCAGGGAAGAGCCTTCCTAGAAGGCCCCTAGCAAACCCCTTACTTATTACTGTCCAGGACTGGTCACCATCCACAAGGGAGGTAGAGAATGCACATGTCCAGCATTTTTGGCCTTATGATGAGAACTGGGCTCACTGGGGAAGACAGAGGGTGTTGGGAAATGGCTGTTGGGTGGATGACTGGTGTCTGATACTAAGAAAATAAGGGAAGTGATGAACTGGCACACTTGCTCTCAAGGAGACGGCTGAGAAGGAGGACCAGAGACTGGGAAGCTGCTAGAGCAGGGCAGGGATATTTTGAAGGTCGGGGATTGTGGTGTTTATGCTGTGTGGTCATCGTTTCACTCTTTGTTTACAAAACAGAGGAAGATGGATGACAAGGACAGGTTCATCCACAGCTTGCTGTCCACGCCTCGTTCTCTGCTTATAAGAAATGTCAACGGGAATGGTGGAGAATCCACCACCAGTTATGACTATGAGTACAGTGCGCCTTGTCATAAATATGACGTGAAGCAGATCGGAGCCCAGCTCCTGCCTCCGCTCTACTCGCTGGTGTTCACCTTCGGGCTTGTGGGCAACATGCTGGTCGTGTTCATCTTGATAAAGTACAAAAAGCTGAAGAGCATGAGTGACATCTACCTGCTCAATTTGGCCATCGCTGACCTGCTTTTCCTTCTCACTCTCCCACTGTGGGCTCACTCTGCTGCAGATGAGTGGGTCTTTGGGGGTGCGATGTGTAAAGTATTCACAGGGCTGTATCACATCGGTTATTTTGGCGGAATCTTCTTCATCATCCTCCTGACGATTGATAGGTACCTGGCTATCGTCCATGCTGTGTTTGCTTTAAAAGCCAGGACAGTCACCTTTGGAGTAGTGACAAGCGGGGTCACCTGGGTGGTGGCTGTGTTTGCCTCTCTCCCAGGAATCATCTTTACCATATCTCAAAAAGAAGGTTTTCATTACTCCTGCGGCCCTAATTATCCACTAGAATGGAAGAATTTCCATACAGTAATGAGGAACATCTTGAGCCTGGTCCTGCCCGTGCTTGTCATGGTCATCTGCTACTCGGGAATCCTGAGAACCCTGCTTCGGTGTCGAAATGAGAGGAAGAGGCACAAGGCTGTGAGGCTCATCTTTGTCATTATGATTGTTTACTTTCTTTTCTGGGCTCCCTACAACATCGTCCTCTGCCTGAGCACCTTCCAGGAATTCTTTGGTCTGAGTAACTGTGAGAGCACCAGTCAACTGGACCAAGCCATGCAGGTGACGGAGACTCTTGGGATGACACACTGCTGCATCAACCCTGTCATCTACGCTTTCGTTGGGGAGAAGTTCAGAAGGTACCTCTCCATGTTTTTCCGAAAGCACATCGCCAAACGCCTCTGCAAACAATGTCCAGTTTTCTATGGGGAGACAGCAGATCGAGTGAGTTCAACGTACACCCATTCCACCGGGGAGCAGGAAGTCTCAGCTGGTTTGTAAATTGAGTAGAAGCTTGCCTATTTTTAAAGGAAGACAACAATCTGTATATAATAACAAGCCTCAAAGGTTGGTTGAAGAATAAAAATCTGCAAAACAGGGGCCCAGAAACCTCACAGTTGTGTGGACCAAGACAGACTTAGGTCACTCCTTGCATAACCAACATTTGCTCAGGAATATTCCAGAACTACTGTAGGGTGAGACATTGACTGTTCAACAAGCTCCTCTCAGTTCCTGGGAAATGCTCATCGCCTCGTGCCGATGCTCCTTTTCCAGGCTTCACCTTTTCATCACTCAGTCTCTGGTTCTATCCATCTCTGATAACCAAGGGCCCAGCTGGCGGTGGGAAGACAGGAGTGGGATGCTCAGGAGTGAGAGTGAGTGGGTCAGGCCCCGTGGAGAAGGAGACGGGACCGTGGCTGCACCTGGACAGAGACGAACGTGACCAAGGGGCTCGTGCTTCAGCAAGCAAGTGGTACTGGCCTTGGCCCATCTCCCGCCCATATTTAACACTGAAGGCTTCACCAGGTCATGGAGGATGTGGGAACTGTAATCACATTTCAGGAGCTTTGTTGGGTCCAATGATCCTCTTTTGCGTAACTGAATGGCACATTTTTGCTTTGTTACGGCTAATCTACGACAACCACACACCCTACATTTGAAATCTACTAAATAGCATGCTCTGTTATTCACATGCTTATTAGGCCACATCCCTTATATGAAAATTTAGAAAATTTTTGTGCATAAAATATGCATTATCTATGATGAGCTAAAAAAAAAAAAAAGAAAAGCTCTTGTTTGGTCTTTCCAGGGAAAGGAGAAGTTTGGAAGCAACAATTATGAGAAGGGGGTGGAGAATAATGACTTGCTCCATCAGGAGTGGAGGGTCTGCAGCAAGAGGACAGGGGATGTTGTGGAACCACCACAGGGATGTTTCCAGAATCCACCAGGAGGAGAGGCAGGACGGATGCGTGGGAACCCTGGAAGGGCCTCCTGTCTGCGTCCGAGCTGGTTGTTTCCTTGTTGCTGTCCCCCACCTTCCCGCTGCTCTTGCCCCTATTTTCCCACAGCCTTTGTCCCATCACTCCTTGGCTATCGGGCTGCCCTTCTCCAGAAACCAGTTTGTGGGGTCCAGGAGAGTTGACCTGCGGAGAATGTGAAGGAAACTGCATAACAACAACTCTCGATGGTCATGGGAGAGGAAAATCAATGGGTGGAGGCCCTGGGGTGTGTCCTTGGGGCAGAGAAGGAGCCTGGAGACAAAAGTGACAGGAGCCTCTGCTTTGAAAGTCATACATCCAGCCCGTGAATCTCGATGTCTAAATTACCAGTCAGGGTGGGCCTGGACAAGGAAGACTCTAGATGTGCTGGGAAAAGCTGTTTTGTAAACTATCTTCCAGCACCTCATTTTTGGATACAGGCATAGAGTTCAGACATTTACAAAATAAAATAAAATAGGAAAAATAAAATTAAAGCTGAAAACTGTAACTTGCAAATGTGGTGAAGTATTATTTTAAGAGTTACTGTCATGCCAAGCCTGAAAATACCGTATTAGTCATGAGGCAAGTCTGGCTTTGAGCTTAAAAGTTTGGAGCATGTAGCATTGGGGGACACTGCTGAGTCAACACAAGTGGTTGTTGATCAGCAGGGAGCTGGAGGTCTGTGATCTGTGGGCTTCCAGCCTGTGGTGTTGTAGCACACGCTTCATAGCTATCATCTCAACTGGGTCTCCATTCTCTTAGGCTTGCTGCCAGAAACCGTGTGTGTGTGTGTGTGTGTGTGTGTGTGTGTGCGTGTGTGTGTGTGCACGCATGTGTGTGTGTGCGTGCATGTGTGTGTGTGTGCGCGCACGTGTGTGTGTGTGTGTGCGTGTGTGTGTGTGTCATGAAGATAGGACTTAATCAAATTTGAGGGCTGCGTGTGTGTGTGCGCGCATGTGTGTGTGTGCGTGCATGTGTGTGTGTGTGCGCATGTGTGTGTGCGCACGTGTGTGTGTGTGTGCGTGTGTGTGTGTGTCATGAAGATAGGACTTAATCAAATTTGAGGGCTTCAGTACTTTGCAGATGTCCCTGTTGATACTCAAATTGCCCCCTATGTGGCCAGTGGGAACTCCTAGATCAAGCTGGCCCTTAATCAAAGATTTTAAACCCTACTTAAATGAAGGGGAGTTGGAGGAGCTCACTAAGTAAGCAAAGGCTTTCCTCTTAGTGGAGCCAAGTTATGTTCCCGCATGTTGTCCGGTGCATTTCTGATCTAATGCAAGCAAGAAACACTGGTCCCTGGAACCAGGCAACTTGGGAGCTACGAGTTACTACGGTTCCACTTGCCACCTGGTTAGAGAAGGTTTCAGGAAGAAGTGGGGCAGGGGGAAGCTTCACCTTCAGATATTTGTATCATTTTAATGTATGCATACGATTTTATTTTGATGATGAAATGTAAACATTGTTTTTTAAAAAACTGCAATTTGGAAAATAAATCAACGTTCTAACTGTATTGTCAAAAAATAAAAATCTGTCTGTTTTGTTATGCTGTGGTGTGCTAGACTGTGTTCTGTTTACGACTTTTTGCTGCTTCCCCTCTGTGATTCCACACACCTGCCCTTTTGGTGTGACTCGCAGTGTGCCCTACTGTGTGCCCTACAGGCCTCACCCCCACCCCCACACAGCTGGCTGGGCTGCAGGAATGAGAGCAGAAGGGACATGTGCCTCGTCTAAGCAGAGTCTTGAAAGTGGCTGGGCTGAGCCTCTTCTCAGCCACAGGAAAGTTGTCCCAACTCACACCCCCTCAGGCTACGACCCCTGGGGAGGGAGAAGACCGGGGCGGAGCCACAAGCAACAGTATCAAGAAGTCCATGTCTGCTGTGACAAGCCACTGAGTTTGGGGGGCTGTTTAAGAAGCACAAAAGCTGATTAATACATACGGTATATAGCAACTTCATAAATAAAATCTGGAAAGTGTCCATTTGTTTTTCCATCATGGAATTCAATATGACAAGCACCCCGGAGGTCTATCATGTGGTCAGACTGGATCAGGAACATAAAGACGGGTGTTAATGTCCAGGCCCTTTAGACCTCAAAGTCCCTCCAGGTCCTGGGCCTGCTGATAGGGGGAGGGTTGAGAATGGAGTAGATCTAGTCACAACGCGCTGTGCAGAGCACGGGAATAGAGGTATGAGTGAAATTTTTTGAGAGCCCAGAGGACAGAATGACTAACTCAACGATCATCCTGCCGCACGGTAATAATAGCTATGGCAGGATTCTGTTTCTGCTGAACAAACTGCCATTGGAAAGTCACCGGCCATCTCCACTTCTAGACGTGGCACCCTCAGGTCTCCCCGAGTGGCCTGCTTAAGTGGATGTAATGTAAAGAAAGGGGTGGTGTCTTAAGATTGTTTTGGTGGAGGATAGGGCTTGACATAGCCCAGTCCATGCCATCCCCTTTGATCTGTGCTGCTCAAGGCAGCTGAAGAGGTTTGAGCATTTTGCGGAGAGGCCTTGCAACCTCTGGGAAGTAAGCCATCAAGACCCCATACTTCCTCTTTTACTTTTTCTCATTATAAAAATGATCTGTGCTGCTCAAGGCAGCTGAAGAGGTTTGAGCATTTTGCGGAGAGGCCTTGCAGCCTCTGGGAAGTAAGCCATCAAGACCCCATACTTCCTCTTTTACTTTTTCTCATTATAAAAACTTTCCTGACAAATTGAAATGGCCTTGGGTGAGATTAGCCAGCAGGAAAGGGCCCTCCCGGGAAACACATCGTGAGGGAAGAGAAGAGGTGAGACTGGTGAGCTGACCTCTGCAAGGCAGCACATGAATGGAGGGCAGGGGACTGGCCCTAGGGGTCTGCAGCAACTGAGGTGAGAAACTACTCTGGACATGGCTGATTTGGTTTGGGAAAGTGTGAGTGTGTGTGTAAATGAAGAGTACGCAGCCTTGGTGGCCCCAGCCTGGAGGCGTGGTGACATCCAAGCCGAGGACAGTGCTGGAAAGGCCTCCTCCTCCCATGACCCCAGAAGCTCTGCCAGCTCAGCAGCCTAGCAAGGAAAGGTTAGGACATTGAATAGTGTCCTGTTTTGTACTGTTCCCTAGAATACATCGAATGTAATCAGTCCACAACATGAAATTATGTTACTCCTCTCCAATCATTGTTTGCATGAGGCCTTCAGGTGACTGGGTTCTGGAGGGCTCCGCCTAGAGGTGTGCTGTCCTCTATGCTCCCTCCTGCTCCAGCCTCCATAGCCCTTGGCTTTGGTCTGCCTTGGGGAGCCGTCTTGTGCCTCCCTCTTCTATGCATGGACTAACGTTGAGAAGAGGCGCAGGGGGTAGGAAAAAGGGCAGATATGTCTTTATCTAACTGGCCACTGCCACAGTCTACTCCATGTTGGCCAACATGCCAAAGTAGCAGGCACTGATGGTAGTCACACCAGAGGCCTAAAGAGGGTGGGGACTCCCCACTGCCACTTCTTAGACGTGCAGGATCACTCTTTAACTAGTCTTCTTCCAGCCCATCTTTTCCTGGGTGCTGGGGTCACCTCACTCAGAAAGTGAGACCTAGTGTGACAGGTCTAGCCCAGTCACCTCCTATGGTAACCACTTGACTCAGGGGCACTCTCGCATCCTTGGGACATCCTCGCTGCCTCCTGCCACACCCTGTGTCCACCCTGTCACCTCTGTAATCCTTCCGCCCCTGCTCAGCTCGTCTGCTGCCTAGTGGGGCCCCACCTGGGATACTGGCCTCCCCTTTGCAAGCCCCAAGTCCTCACATGATTCTCTCAGAGATCCCTCCCTTGGCTTTGAAGAGAGGAATCCCCACATTCCTCCCCATCAATCCCACCCACTTCTGCAACCCCTTCCTCCCATAATTTGCCCCCTTATACAGACTGTGGTGGAAGGAGTTGGAGTGATTGAAGGGGGTGGGGGGGGTTACTAAGGATGTCACCTCTTAGTAAGCCCTGGGGGAAGTGTCTGTCCCAGGTGTCAGTGGTTTTGTTCAGAACTGTGGGGTACTTAACACTTCTTTGCCCTCAGCCTTAGCCCCTAGTTGCCAGCTGCAGGGCAACCAGAAAAGTCCTATGAAATATCCTGTTGTGCACAGAGCTGCGGATGTGATCTAACCCACTTAAGATCACAGTGGGGCTATTGTACACCTGAATTGGTACATTAGACTTCTGTCACAGCACCTAATATTTCATCAGCCACATGTCTGGCCACTGATCTGAAAGACATACTCAAAACACATGCAGCAGACTTCCCAGCTGAGCTAAGTAAGGGCTTCCACCATATATGGGCATATCTAACGAAGTGAGGACAGCCTGCACATGTCCACTTGGTTTGATGGTTTGCACAGAGCACAGGGGGATGTGGTGCATGGGCTGGTGAAATGGTTATCCTGGGAAGGATCTAGAGGACAAGACAACAATGGAGAGAACAGCATGATAACCTCCCAACCCACCATGACAGGTGTCTGAGGCAGAGTGAAGAGGTCATCTCCACAAGGGATGCTGGGAGTCACAGAACTGGGGCATGAAGGTGACAAAGTGTGACACTGGAGCTGGAAGTGGATTCTTCCTATATCTGTGATGACCATGGGGGTTATCTGGCTCTCCTGGTGAAGGTAGCTTTGGGACTCTAGGAGCTTCCTCCTTGACAGGGATATCAGAGCCCTGACAGGGACAAGCAATACAACACTGTTCGTGCCAGTGAACAATGGAAAAAGCCAACCATCTAATAATAGCACTCTGTTACATATGGTTAATGGTTTTATGTTGAACGAGAGAAGACAGACAGGAAAGAGAACAGCGTCTGCGATTCCATTTACATGAAGTTAAAAAACAGGTTCATTTAATCCATAGGAAGTCAAAGTGGCCCTTACCTCTGGGTGGGGCAATGGGCACCTTCCAGAGTGATAAGGACGTTCCTTCTCATCTTGATCGGGGTGGTGGTGACATGGGCGTATGTATTATTAAAACTCACCAAGCTGTACAACCAAGATCAGTGCTGCATGTAAGTTAGACCTCAATAAAAATAACAACTAAAAAACTGTATGAGTATTTATAAAATGATTTTTCATAACATGGGAAATGCCTATACTCTAACCTTTAGAGGAAAAAAAAAGGAGTCACATGCAAAATGGTACATGTGTGAGAACAATTAATTAAAAAGTGTAGATGGGAAAAGGTCAGAATTGAAACATGTCATGTGTTAAAAGGGATTGTTTTGAGATTGTGAGAATATGCCTGCCTAACTTTTCCTAATTTCTATTTTTCTTTTTCTTCCAATTTCACACAATGACCATATGTTGGTTTTATAATTAGACAATCATTTTTAAAAATAAAAGATTCATTTGCTATTTTTACAGCCCATCACACTGTTGACTGATATTGACCTAAAGTCAACTCAAGCCCCAGGTATTTTCAAAGGAGCTGCTGTGTGGCAGGGTTTTAGCTCACTGTGCTCATTTAGTTTGCCCTTTAAACCCGAGGGGAAGAATCAACATTCTGACATCCTATTGATGGTGCTCTGAGTGCATGGTCTGGAGACGGCGTGGGCAAGGAGAGCGAAGCAACCCTCGGAGCAGGAGCGCGGTGACTAGACACACAACAGCTGTTTAAAGGCTGGCCAATGTCTGAAAAGGAGGGCTGGCCTGAGACACCCTCCAGCATGGGCGTGGAGTCAAGAGTGACAAACTGATGCAAGAACGTTTCTCAAGGGGAGTCTGAATGCGATGCATATGAGAATAAGAGCCAAGCACACTGGGAGGCTAAGTAAGGGCTTCCACCATATATGGGCATATCTAACGAAGTGAGGACAGCCTGCACATGTCCACTTGGTTTGATGGTTTGCACAGAGCACAGGGGGATGTGGTGCATGGGCTGGTGAAATGGTTATCCTGGGAAGGATCTAGAGGACAAGACAACAATGGAGAGAACAGCATGATAACCTCCCAACCCACCATGACAGGTGTCTGAGGCAGAGTGAAGAGGTCATCTCCACAAGGGATGCTGGGAGTCACAGAACTGGGGCATGAAGGTGACAAAGTGTGACACTGGAGCTGGAAGTGGATTCTTCCTATATCTGTGATGACCATGGGGGTTATCTGGCTCTCCTGGTGAAGGTAGCTTTGGGACTCTAGGAGCTTCCTCCTTGACAGGGATATCAGAGCCCTGACAGGGACAAGCAATACAACACTGTTCGTGCCAGTGAACAATGGAAAAAGCCAACCATCTAATAATAGCACTCTGTTACATATGGTTAATGGTTTTATGTTGAACGAGAGAAGACAGACAGGAAAGAGAACAGCGTCTGCGATTCCATTTACATGAAGTTAAAAAACAGGTTCATTTAATCCATAGGAAGTCAAAGTGGCCCTTACCTCTGGGTGGGGCAATGGGCACCTTCCAGAGTGATAAGGACGTTCCTTCTCATCTTGATCGGGGTGGTGGTGACATGGGCGTATGTATTATTAAAACTCACCAAGCTGTACAACCAAGATCAGTGCTGCATGTAAGTTAGACCTCAATAAAAATAACAACTAAAAAACTGTATGAGTATTTATAAAATGATTTTTCATAACATGGGAAATGCCTATACTCTAACCTTTAGAGGAAAAAAAAAGGAGTCACATGCAAAATGGTACATGTGTGAGAACAATTAATTAAAAAGTGTAACCCCCCATTTTACAAATAAGAAAATTAAGGCTTAGAGAGATTCAATAACTTTTTCGGAGTCAAATAGTAAATAGTGAGGCTGGGGTTTAAACCCAGCAGCCTGACTACAGTTCTTAATCATGGCCTTTAAAATTGCACATATGGGATGAACTTGAACACTTTCTTGATGATTCACTGTCCCTCTTGTGATTACCAGTTGTTGAGCTCTGTTGTAACACAGACATATGCCCCTACACAGGGTGGTTCTTGATTGCTGGGCTATTTCTGTACTTTTCTGGCTTTGGGAGTCATTTTTCTATTCTCCAAGCACCTTTTTAGTTTCTAGTTTGCTGATACTAATCTACTCTAGACAAGGAGTCCAGGAAACTAATTTTGTTAGAATTTTATAAAATAAACTCTCTCTAAGAAAGGATCACTGAATGAGTTACTAAGAATCTGTTGTTTGTTGAATGTATAGTTTGGGCTGAATGCTGGATGCCTCATAAAATCCTCCCAACAAACCCATGAAGCGACTATAGTGATTCAGCCCAATACACAGGTGAGAAAGTAGAGGGTAGAGAAAGGCTCCAAGCCTGGCAGGCTGACTACAGAGGCTATTTGCTAGGCCCCTGTGTTGCCCGACTCCACAGATTTGGGGCATGTCGTTTTGCTGTTTGGGGTCTCCTTTGCCTTCCTGTAGATCACAAACAAAAACTACTTATTCTATAGCTGAAGTAACAGAAGCCCAGGGGCTCAGGAGTGGTTCTTCTGTGTTCTCATCTCTGTTGAGGTTTTCAGATAAGTCACCAACCACCAAGAGAGGAGCTTAATATGACTGCCTATAATATTGTCATATAATCCTGACCTCGACCATATTCTTCTGTCAGTTGTTGCCTATTTGTTGTTGAAAATTTTTCTTTGCTTCAGATAGGTTGTATCCTTGGAGTGAAGAATTCTGTCCCCTGTATATAAGGCATAGTGTAGGCACTCATAAATGCTTACTAGTTTGGAGGGCTGCAAAATAGTGAATAGAGTGAAAATCCCTAAGGATCCAGTGTGCCCACTGGATACCTGATCCAGAGAAGGATGGGAAAAAGGTTTAGCTCACAGGTGAACTTATAGTTAAAACCCTTTAGACAACTGGTTGTTTTAGTTTACAGGGAAAAGTAGTACTGAGTGGTGAGCATGTGTGTGAGTTGTGGTGGGATGGGGAAGGGCAGGAAAATGGGTGGAAGATGGACTCGTGGTTTAGGTTAAGTATAGAATTCTCCTCTAAATTTAAAGCCGGTTTGACTTGGCTTTGATTGAGGCAAATATTAGGAGAATCAGAATTCTGTCTCACCTTTAGCCTTACTGTTGACAAGCCCTGAGGTCTTGTACAAATCATTTGTTTCGTGGACACTAATTTCTTGTACTAAAATGTGGGCTTTTGACTAGGTGTATGCAAATATTCTTCTAGCTCTAATATCCTTTAATTCTTTCTGTTTTCTAACAGACTCTGTGCAGTTGTATGAGCAGAGAAAAAAAACAAAATAATCTAATGAGGGAAGCCCATGAATAAACTTTCAGACCACAGATTTATTCTCTAGTGTATTTCAAGCTCAACTTAAAAAAAAAAAAACTCTTCTCTTTTTTTCCCTGCAGTACACTTATTCATTAAACTCCACCCTCCTTCAAAAGAAACCATGCATTTCCTACTTTTATACTGTCTATATGTTCGATTTGCACAGCAGAAAGGATCACTGAATGAGTTACTAAGAATCTGTTGTTTGTTGAATGTATAGTTTGGGCTGAATGCTGGATGCCTCATAAAATCCTCCCAACAAACCCATGAAGCGACTATAGTGATTCAGCCCAATACAC
>NW_007728634.1:173625-176120 GCF_000696425.1 Galeopterus variegatus | reverse complement strand
TCATCCTCTCTGTGCTTTGGGGCCCTTGTCTGCAAAATGTGACCTATAGGTCACCTTATGATTCAGTGAATAAATGCATATGAAGCTTATGAATGCATATGAAGTGGTTGGCCTGCAGTATGTGCCCTTGAGACCTGTTCATTATTACTGGCTGGCTCATGGTGCATGCTCTTTGTGGGCTAACTCCAGGGAATGGAAGCTTCCATATAGATTATCAGACTGTGAGTTGCACTGTGCCTGACTCAGATTCTTAAAATTGTTATCAAAGCTTCATTCACTCCACATTGCTGTAGAAAATATTTTATTTGGTGAAATGATAATTTTGTGAATTTCCCTACCAGAGCTGAGCTCTCTGTCCAGTGAGCAGAGTACCTTTCTTTCACTACAAAAGTTTATTGTTTGGCTCAAAAAGGGAGCACAGTTAAATGTAGAAATTTATGTATAAAGTTAAAAACCTACTAATCTATAACACCCTTTGCATTCATGGTGGACCACTAGATACATTCTAGGACTTTATAAAAGATCACTTTTTTGTTTATTCAAAGGGCCGAGCAAGATGGATTATACAGAGTCAACTCCGAGCTATGACTTTCTTGTGTTTGATGAGAGTTCTCAATAGCGGCAACTCAGGGAATACAAATTCCAGGAAACACAAACTTCAGAGGAAATGTGAGGGTGGCATCCTGGATATTATAGTTGGCTGTGGGCTTCGAAGACCCTCTTGGGAGACTTGGGCATTAGCCTGTTTCATTCTGACTTCACCGAGGGACCAGGCTGATGGTCCTGTTGTTTAGTTTCTTACCAAGGACTGAGAGACAGGGTAGCATGGTGGTTAAGAGTGCAGGTGCCTGCATTAAAAATCAGTTGCTTCCTAGCTGTGTGGCTTTGGGCAAGTTACTCATCCTCTCTGTGCTTTGGGGCCCTTGTCTGCAAAATGTGACCTATAGGTCACCTTATGATTCAGTGAATAAATGCATATGAAGCTTATGAATGCATATGAAGTGGTTGGCCTGCAGTATGTGCCCTTGAGACCTGTTCATTATTACTGGCTGGCTCATGGTGCATGCTCTTTGTGGGCTAACTCCAGGGAATGGAAGCTTCCATATAGATTATCAGACTGTGAGTTGCACTGTGCCTGACTCAGATTCTTAAAATTGTTATCAAAGCTTCATTCACTCCACATTGCTGTAGAAAATATTTTATTTGGTGAAATGATAATTTTGTGAATTTCCCTACCAGAGCTGAGCTCTCTGTCCAGTGAGCAGAGTACCTTTCTTTCACTACAAAAGTTTATTGTTTGGCTCAAAAAGGGAGCACAGTTAAATGTAGAAATTTATGTATAAAGTTAAAAACCTACTAATCTATAACACCCTTTGCATTCATGGTGGACCACTAGATACATTCTAGGACTTTATAAAAGATCACTTTTTTGTTTATTCAAAGGGCCGAGCAAGATGGATTATACAGAGTCAACTCCGAGCTATGACATTGATTATGGAGTGTCAGAGCCCTGCCAGAAAATCGACGTGAGGCAAATTGCAGCCCAGCTCCTGCCTCCACTCTACTCGCTGGTGTTCATCTTTGGGTTTGTGGGCAACATACTGGTCGTCCTCACCCTGATAAACTGCAAAAAGCTGAAAAGCATGACTGACATCTACCTGCTCAATCTGGCCATTTCCGACCTGCTTTTCCTTCTTACCATCCCGTTCTGGGCTCATTATGCCGCAGCCCAGTGGGACTTTGGAAATACAATGTGTCGACTTTTGACAGGGCTCTATTTTATAGGCTTCTTCTCNAAAAAAAAAAAAACTCTTCTCTTTTTTTCCCTGCAGTACACTTATTCATTAAACTCCACCCTCCTTCAAAAGAAACCATGCATTTCCTACTTTTATACTGTCTATATGTTCGATTTGCACAGCTCAGCTGGCCAGAGGATCTGAGACATCCGTTCTCTGTAAGAAACTCTCCCCGGTAAGTCTCCTCTCAGCCACTTGGCCTATTACTTAGCTAAGCTTCTGTGATGAGTAAAAACCTTTACAGGAAACCCGTAGAAGACATTTGGCAAACACCAGCTGCTCAGAGAACTGTCTTAAAATATAATCATTAAAATAAGAAAAGGATCAGAATTTAGAATGAGCTTCAGACTGTAATAACATCAAAGATACAAAACACGATTGTGGGGAAGGGACTTTAAAGGGAGGAATATTATTTTTTAAACAAACAAAAAATCCTCACCTCTCAAAAGAGAGATGAGTCGTCTGAAATCTTGGCAGAAATTGTCTTCTGCTGAGGAGAACTAAAACCTCTCAAATGGGATGCCTTCTGAACATGTGACCTCCAGAAGTTTTATCTAAGTCTGGTTCCCTTTTTTTTTCCCCCAGAAAAGAGGGAAGCCTAAAAATTATTCAAATTAATACCAAATTACAAACATCAAATAAAGTTTCCCTCTAATATATCAGTTCCACAGTACATTTAGTGTGTAATTCTTTATGGTT
>NW_007728634.1:171717-173145 GCF_000696425.1 Galeopterus variegatus | reverse complement strand
CTGGTGTTCATCTTTGGGTTTGTGGGCAACATACTGGTCGTCCTCACCCTGATAAACTGCAAAAAGCTGAAAAGCATGACTGACATCTACCTGCTCAATCTGGCCATTTCCGACCTGCTTTTCCTTCTTACCATCCCGTTCTGGGCTCATTATGCCGCAGCCCAGTGGGACTTTGGAAATACAATGTGTCGACTTTTGACAGGGCTCTATTTTATAGGCTTCTTCTCTGGAATCTTCTTCATCATCCTCCTGACAATCGATAGGTACCTGGCTATCGTCCATGCTGTGTTTGCTTTAAAAGCCAGGACAGTCACCTTTGGGGTGGTAACAAGTGGGATCACTTGGGTGGTGGCTGTGTTTGCCTCTCTCCCAGGAATCATCTTTACCAAATCTCAAAAGGAAGGTTTTCGTTGTACATGCAGCCCTCATTTTCCAACCAGTCAGTATCATTTCTGGAAGAAATTTCAGACATTAAAGATGATCATCTTAGGCCTGGTCCTGCCTGTGCTTGTCATGGGCATCTGCTACTCGGGAATCCTGAGAACCCTGCTTCGGTGTCGAAACGAGAAGAAGAGGCACAAGGCTGTGAGGCTCATCTTCGCCATCATGATTGTTTACTTTCTTTTCTGGGCTCCGTATAACATTGTCCTCTGCCTGAGCACCTTCCAGGAATTCTTTGGTCTGAATAACTGCGTTAGCTCCAACAGGCTGGACCAAGCCATGCAGGTGACGGAGACTCTTGGGATGACACACTGCTGCATCAATCCTGTCATCTATGCCTTCGTCGGGGAGAAGTTCAGAAGGTATCTCTCCATGTTTTTCCAAAAGCACATTGCCAAACGCTTCTGCAAAAGCTGTCCCATCTTCCAGCGACAGGCTCCTGAGCGAGTAAGCTCAGTTTACACCCGATCCACTGGGGAGCAGGAAATATCTGTTGGCTTGTGACCTGGACTCAAGCTGGCTTCTTACCTGGACTGGGTTGTGCATATGACTCAGTTTTTATACACAGTCTGGGGGTTCTTTTAAAAAGGAAGTTATTGTCATCGAGGGTCTAAGATTCATCCATCTATTCGGCATCTGTTTTAAGTATATTAGATCTTTTTAGGCCATCAGTTCTAGAAAGCCGAGTCAAAATACATTGATGAAATAGCAACTTTCTCATCTCCCCTTCGCATACATCATTATTGGCAAACTCCCCCTTCACTGCAAAAGTTCATCATTAAAAAAAAAAATCTTCACAGAATTGCTGATTCTTGAGTTTGGTTACCTGAACAAAAGTAACAAAATTAATCGAGAAATGTACAGCTTCTCACCTTATGGAAGGCAACATACATATTGTAAATGTGCTTAACACAGGTCTTTGTCTTGCCATGGGGAGAAAAGACATGGGAGCAATTAGTTAAGACATAACATCTTTCACGTGTGATT
>NW_007728634.1:169862-171356 GCF_000696425.1 Galeopterus variegatus | reverse complement strand
TCTGTTTTAAGTATATTAGATCTTTTTAGGCCATCAGTTCTAGAAAGCCGAGTCAAAATACGTTGATGAAATAGCAACTTTCTCATCTCCCCTTCGCATACATCATTATTGGCAAACTCCCCCTTCACTGCAAAAGTTCATCATAAAAAAAAAAATCTTCACAGAATTGCTGATTCTTGAGTTTGGTTACCTGAACAAAAGTAACAAAATTAATCGAGAAATGTACAGCCTCTCACCTTATGGAAGGCAACATACATATTGTAAATGTGCTTAACACAGGTCTTTGTCTCGCCATGGGGAGAAAAGACATGGGAGCAATTAGTTAAGACATAACATCTTTCACGTGTGATTTCTCCTCCAAGGTATGGTTAATAAGTTCTACAGACTCAGGACCAGGTGAGAGCCTTGCGGCCTGGGACAGCTGGGAAAGCTTCCTACATGAGAAGTGATTTGAGTAGGATCAGCTGTTGGTGGAGGAGAGGGAAGCCGGGCTTCAGGCTGCAGGCACTGCATGAGTTTGGTTGTAGGAAGACATGAGGCTGGTTGGGGACCCCCAGGGGAGGAAGGACAAGGCTGGATCGTGAGGAACCTTGACAGCATTGCTGCGTTACAGTCATGAGCAGAGCGCTCACTGGCCAGTGTTGCAGAAGGCTTATTCCATGGCCAGAGGTGAGCATTTAGGGCAAGGAGACCAGCAACAACCCTGAGGTTAGGGTGAGGATGGACTCCACGAAGACTGAGGCACTGGATGGGAAGGAGGGAGGTGTTAGTGCAGCATTAGGGTGCAGAGCCAGCAGAACTAGGGACAGAGTTGGGTTGGAGGTGAGGGGCAGAGCAGAGCTGCAGAGCACTCCTACGACTCAAGTAGATTGGAGAAGCCCTTAAAGAGACATCAAGCACAGAAGGAGGAGAAGGAGGTTTAGGTGAAGAAGAAGAGGGGCTTGTGCAAGAAAATGAGTCCGGTTGTCTGAGCTTGAACATAGCCTGACAGAGAGACTCTGAGCTGTCTTTCATTGAATTCTCCCAGCTCTCATGGCCAGGGGTCTCCAGGAGGCCTGGAAACTCTAGATTCATGAATATATGAACTTGAGGTCTAGGAACATATTTTAGATCACATATGAGATCTAGGTGAGGATTGATTATATAGTTAATTAAAATTCAGAGATTTATAAGCATTGACCAAAGAGGGCCCAAATAGGTGAGGGAAGGTGGGGGAAGCCCGAAGATTAAGACTCTGCCTGCCCAGTGCAGGTATTGGGTTTTTTTTCCCTCTGGATTTAATTATCAATAGGTAAAAGGGGGAAAGGGACACATTAATTTGGAAACAAGCTGTCTGGAGCTTGAAAAAACACAAAAATTATAATTTACCAACCTCCACGCTTCAGGCTGAATGTGGGGGCTTTAGATACTTTTTTCAGATGCCTTTTTCAGACAAGCCATACCCAAACACTAAGGGATTTATCCATTTCAAAGGGAAAGCTAGGATTTTTTTTT
>NW_007728634.1:166355-169122 GCF_000696425.1 Galeopterus variegatus | reverse complement strand
TTTTTTTTTCAGTTGTTTCTTACATGATTTTGTACATACCTGAGATTGTTTTGAATTTCGGGGTAGCTAAAACCATCATAGTACAGATTAGGTGAGGAAACATGAAAAGGTGAGAACTCAGGGGATTAAAGTGTCGGAAAAATTAGAGGTGTTACTGATTTTTCTCAAGCTCTGAATGTGAAACTTGAGCATTGTGGCTTTTCCTTTGTTCTTAAGGTCATTGAGAGTGCATAAGTGGCCCAGGACCTTAGCCTCTGGGTCAGCTCAAAGACATTCTGACATCTTTTGTGTATTTGTATATTCTTATGTATATAGAAAGTTACAAATTGCTTAAAAGATATACATCTAATAAAAATGACCTTCTAAAAATAGTTGATTGTACTCTTGTTCTTTCAGTCAAGTGGACATATAGAGGACAGCACATAAAAATAGAGAATAGTACATACAGAGAATAGCACATAAATATCTGTTTTGGGGAAACTTTCTTAGTATATACATACATATATATGAGGAATATATACATGAAGGATTGCATTTCTTTACATTTTAAATATTTTTACAAGTTGACCCCCTTCTTGAGACAAATTGCATAGTAATTTGTATTTAAAGATGCTACCTCCCAAGAGTAGCAATTAACCTGAAAAACTTCTAAATTTCAAATTTAATTGTACGACTCAAACAAAATAGTTGACATGTTTTAAAGAGAGAGTCGATGCTGTAAGCCGATTGTCTATGTTTGAACATGAAGAAGACGTGCAATGTCATGGCCTAGCCATTTATCCCGGTCCTGGGTGGTGGTACGTGCTGTGTGAAGATGAGGTTGGTTGCTGAAAAGGTTGCTTTTCTTTCATTTAAAATTCCTCCCCAAAACTTGGCTCTAACTGTGGTAATGACCGTGGTGTCCATCTGGATTTCTATGCACTTGTCTCTTATCCTGAGATAGGACAGGAGCTCCAGGTAAAGGTCACCACAGTATGGAACATGCTGGATTTCATTCTGCAGCACACTCACCTTCCAGAGCCAACCGTGGTCCTACTTGTTGCTGCATGAAATGAGCAGAAGACAGGACAGCTGGATCTGGCTAGGAGGGCAGCTTTTCCCTTTCCATACCTGAAGGACTGCCTTGCATCTCTCAGGCCAAAAGGTGGGATGAACCAAGGAAGGGGGGGAGAGGGCTGGGGTGTGGAGTGGAGGGAAAGGTCATGGAGAAGAAAGACCTATCCCATATGTGAAGGTTGGGAGGTATCAGTTTCACAGCTAGTATACATGCGTGCCCTCTTGATCCCCTTTCCATCTTATTAAAGGAAACCAATGTTCACATGAAGAAAAGCTATCCCAAGTGTTGGCAACCTTTCCAGAGCCCAGACCCATCATCTCCCTGTGCCCGTTCTATCCCCTTTCCATCTTATTAAAGGAAACCAATGTTCACATGAAGAAAAGCTATCCCAAGTGTCGGCAACCTTTCCAGAGCCCAGACCCATCATCTCCCTGTGCCCGTTCCTTTACTCCTTGGAGCGTGCACTCATTATGACCTTCAGCATCTGACTCCATTCACCATCCCCTGGGTGAAGGTATTCTACTGTCTCAATCCAGCAGGCCCTGTCAAGGAGGGGGTTACAGACATGCCATAGATAGAGTCAAAGTACAGGTGAATGTTCTTAGCAGGGAGGAATCGTGTGCAAATTCATCAACTGGGATTCTGTGTACATTAGTATTCCAGGAGTTCATAGTTTAAACAGCTCTAACTAAATTAAAACACATTGGCATTTCCACTGTTATGATTAAATTTACAAGCCATTTTCTTTCTATCAGAGGGGAGAGACAGACTCCCAAACATGAACGTGACTACCCTAGAGGCTAGAATTGGAAATGTGAACCAGAGAACAAGTCATGAACTTTCTTTTTAATTTTATTTTTTATTTTTCAAGTCATGAACTTTTGAATGCTCTTCCTCGTAATTTGTTAACATATAAACTTACTCATAGTTGGAGTAGGTAGAGACCTTCCATAACCCTCAGGGATGTCGGTGAACAGAAGAGGCAAAAACATGAAAGATTTCCCAGAGCTCCTTTGCTTGGAAGTAAAATTTGCTATAAAAATCTTGCTCCTATTTTTCCAAAGCATGGCCAAACTTTAATATTTTATATTTTATATGTATAAACATATATATTTCCTTCATAATTTTCTATAAACCTTTTCAGCAGTCTTACTTGCCCTAGGCTACATATTGTTAATATTGTTTGATTATAAATTCTTGGATCGTTGTGATTCTGTTACATTTCAGGGATTTAGTTTTTGTTCTTTAAGGTGGTAACTAGTTTTTTAAAGCATGCATGGAAAGAGTGTATGTGCTTTTCAAAGCAGATTCAATGAAAGGCCGCGAAAGCCATGAAGAACCCTAGACTATACTGCCCCCCTGAGGCCACAAAGGCAAACTAACACCGGCGTGGGACAGCCAGCCAACCACAGAGGACACAAACCAGGAGCATGTTACATGCAGTTGTTCAGCGTTTGTCTCTGCACCATTCCGGTTGTGGACCAGAGGGATTTCCACAGTAGCTCAGAGTAGATGATGCACAGCTCATTCTCATTGTTTCTGAAGAACAAGAGGAGCATAAATTGAGGACGCAGGTTGATGTCTGTAGTGAAATGAAGGTTCTGGCTGCCCAGACCAATCTCTGCAGTGTGCTGAACTCACAGCCTTGCAACAAGATCAGAAGATCTTTTGTGACTAAGCATTTTTCATAGTCCATAAAATGCCCCAAGC
>NW_007728634.1:163706-164481 GCF_000696425.1 Galeopterus variegatus | reverse complement strand
AGAGAATTCTGTTTTCCTAATGTAAAATCAAATCAGGACTCTGTTGATTGGTCAACTCGATCCTTCCTGCAGGTGGAAAGCAGAGCCTGTGGAAGAGAGAGAAGTGGCTTCACAGTGACACTGACTCCAGTGCCAGCCTTGAGGCTGCAGGAACTTGGGCAAGTGACTCAAAGTCCCCAGATGTCAGGTTCCAAAGGAATTCTAGTAGTCATTTGGGATACTAATAATATCTACCTGACATGGTGGTGTTGGGATGTAAAGTATCTAGACAGGGCTGTCCAGTAGAATTTCCTGTAATGATGGAAATTCCCAGCACCTGCATTGTCCAATATGGTAGCCACCAGACTAGTATAAAATGTGGCCAGTGTGGCTGCGGAACTGAGTTTTAAATTTTATTTAATTTTAANTGCCCTGCTGAGCTTGGCGACTTCAAATTCAAGAGAAAGCAAGGCTCTTGTGCAGGAAATCTTCTGAGATGCTTCACAAGTGTATACAGAGTTCTCCTCCCACCCATTTCCCTGTCCCTCCAGTGAGCCATCCCCTTTAACCCTTTCCTCTAAAGCATTATCCCTGAAGGACTGGGAACCCATGCCAGCGCCTGCCAGCCTGTCACAGCAAGGATAACTCAGCAGAGAATTGAAAGCTAGCATTGAAAGAGCACCTCCTATAGGCCTGGCATGTGGATGAAATACAACAGCTCCTACTCTTTATTGAACAGTAGATATCGCTGATAACGTACTCTTTGTGGCTTGAGTCAAGACAATGCCCTTTTTTT
>NW_007728634.1:162849-163328 GCF_000696425.1 Galeopterus variegatus | reverse complement strand
TAATAATTTACTGAGAATATCTACATTTTCCGGGCTGGGATTGTGCTCTCCACACAGTCTTATAACGTGGTGGGCAGTCCAGCTCACTTTCCACAGTGAAATAGAAGTTCAGGCAGACTAGAGTCAGCTGAGGGCTCTTCAGGAGTGAAATCAACACTGTGGTTTTACAAGTAATCGATGGTAAGGGCCTCACAACTTTATAGCCTTGTGTTCAATCTGTTTGGCCTTATGTAGCTCCTGTTAGAAGCCTTTTAATGTGAATTAGTCTAATATCAATAATTCTGATCAGATGTAGACCCTACAGGTCAAGACGAACTGGGAAAGCAGTGGCAGGCCATCTGCCCACCCCTCCCTCTGGATTCCGATAGAAGCTTACATCTACAGAGAAGTGGGAATTAATTTATTAAGAACTAGGTAAGGGCCGGCCTGGTGGCGCACTGCTACAGTGCGCCACTTGGGAGTGCGGCGACGCTCCCGCC
>NW_007728634.1:106057-162066 GCF_000696425.1 Galeopterus variegatus | reverse complement strand
CAAAAAAAAAAAAAAAAAAAAAAAAAAAAAAAAAAAAGAACTAGGTAAGCAATACCCAATAATCAGCTCTGGAAAGGGCCATGGTCAGTTGTGGCTTAGACACAGGAAGGAAATAGGGTTTTGTACCATCCCCTCCTCTAGATCTGGGACCCTCACCCTCATCTGCGCCCATGGAAAAGGAGCAATCAACAGACCCAAGTACACTCTCCTACCAGGGAAGCTGGGGCGGTCAGTGGCAGGAGAGAGATGGTGTCTGAAGGGGCACCAGGAGCTGATTGTCCACCTAACTGGAAAGGTATCTCAAGGCCAAACAACAAAATAGGCCATTCCATGGGATAAATCGAAGAACTTCATTACAGGGTAACTTACTTATAGAGGAGACCCAAGGGCACATGCCTAGCTTCTCTGTGCTATCTCAAGGCTGAGCTCAGGTTTATATAGGCAGTTCATAAACAAGCTTTAACACAACTAGCTCCAAATGTTGATGCAGGTGGCCAGGCCAGGTTGTGGCCAGGCCGCGTTGTTGCCACACCAGTACCTGATCGTTCCTTCTTTACTGTCAGCAGGTTGTTCCTCTCTATTATTCTAACTACGTTTCCCCTGGTTGGTGTATAAATTTATGGGCGAAGCTCTCACAAAGATATAACAAGCAATAAGGCCCTAAGGTGGAGTCAGTTATGCGTACACCCCACAGATGGGAAGTGTGTCCTTCAGCCTTCCTCAGAGAGGGAGAGGGTAGTTGGGCAGAGCTTCTGCCCTCCGTCAAGCAGAAACAGAAATCTGGGGAGAGAAGAAATAAGGGGTGGGGAGTGGAGTGGGGGAGTGGTCACCAGCACAGTTCAATTGTGCATTAACTGTTTGCAGCTCAACATTCAGCATCCATTCATTCAACAAACATTTATGAATGGCCTACTATGTGCCAGATGCCAACCCATGCCATGAAAGAGAGTCCTCATGAGATTCACCAGTTAAAGAGAAAGGCAGGCAAATAGAGAACGTCACACTGGTATGAAAAGCACTGTGAATGGTATATGGAAGGGGCTCTGAGAGCCACAGGTGGGTGAGTTATACGACCCAAGGACAGGGGCCTGGAGGAAGGGGTCCTGGAGTAGGCATTGCTGCAGTTCAGTAAGGGCTGGTTAGAAACTACTTAGGTGGAGCACAGGAGTAGGAACTACAGACATTCCCTGACTCACAATGTTTCAATTTATAGTAGCTTGACTTTATGATGGTGCAAAAGCAATACTTATTTACTAGAAATTTTCCTTAAGTGCCCATACAGCCATGCTGTTTTTCACTTTCAGTGCAGTATTCAATAAATCACATGAGATATTGAACACTTTTTTATAAATAGGTTTTGCGTTTGATGATTTTGCCCAACCGTAGGCTAATGTAAGTGTTCTGAGCATGTTTAAGGGAGGCTAGGCTAAACTATGATCAGGTCTACTAACTGCATTTTGACTTACGATATTTTCAACTTGCGATGGGTTTATCAGGACATAACCTCATCATAAGTTGAAGAACATCTGTATTAAGCAAATGTGCAGAGGTGAAGCAGAGCAAGGCATAGTCCCGGTGCTTAAAGTGGCACAGCAAAGATCAGACAGACAGACGGACACACAATAGACAGGCCGGCAGATACTGTATGGGTGTGGGTTTGAGTGTCTGGCTGTGTGCATGCATTCCTCCTGTGGGAGATCAGGAGCAGTGGCCAGTACGGGGGAGAGGTGAGGACTAGGAGTGTCCCCTTCAGACCTCCCCTCTGCTCTGCCCTCTGTTTGAGCAGAAGCAAAGCATAAAGTGACAGGGCACAGAGACACTAAGTAACTTGCTCAAGATGATAAAGTGAAAACACCCAAGGTATGGTATACCAGCATTTGTGTGGAACACTCAGAGAAAAGAGTATAGATGTGAATTTGCTTATATGCAGGAAATACCTTCACAGTGATACTTAAGAAATTGGTAACTTATTGCCTCCAGGGCGAGAAACGGGGTATTGGAGATAGGGAATGTTGTAATTATTATACTTTTACCACTTTTAGAGACATTTGTTACTTTTTGATTGATCTCTGATTTCACCTATAGCAGATTGTTCTATCTTTGCTCTTATTCAAATCTTCCTTTAGAATGCTTCTGTCCAGCTGCGTTTGAAATGCCCCGGAATCCAGTGTTCACGTCAAAGAAACAGCAACAGGGCACCCCTGTGTGGAGCAATGGCAAGCACTCGGCCAGTCCACGGAGGGCCTCACCTGCAGACCTCACCTGCAGCTGAGCCTGCACATGTCACTACCAGTTCAAAGAAAATACAAGGGACAGACACCACAGGGATGAGGTCAGCCAAATCCAGAATGTAAGAAGTTCTACAGGACAGATGGCCCAGCTTATTCAACTCACTGCAAAAAAAAGTGCGGAGAGGAAGAGGGCAGAGAAGTGTTATACATTAGCAGTGAGATACAGTGCATGGACCTCGACTGTACCCAGGTTAGAACAAGCCAGTGAGAAAATACATCTATGACACACTGGGGAAATCTGAACACTGTTTTGACTAGGTACACAAGGTACACACTACTTTGACCAGGTATACCAGGGTACTTCAAAACATTTATGGACAGATTCATATTACCTTTTAATTCTATTTTTCCATGAACTTTTTGAAGTACTCTTGTGCTATAATGTTAATCGTTCTTTAATTTGGAGTATAATAATGACATTGTAATTACTTTTGAACAGTTTCTGTCTCTTGGGGATACATACTAAAATACTAATGGATTAAATTATATGATGTTTGAAATTTGCTTTAAAATAATCTGGTGGGGTGGAGGGAGAGGGGAGGTGAGGGGACGTAGGTAAAACAGGATTGGCCTTATGTAGATAGTAGTTGAAATTGGGGGATGGGTACATGGAGATTTAACATACTATTCTCTGCCCATGTGATATTTGAATATTTACATAATAAAAAGTTGAGATGAATAGAGAGATAGAGATAGAGTGAGAGAGAGAGAGAGAAATGAGGAAGGAGAGAGAAAAAGAAGATGAAAAAGAAAGGGTGGGTGGGGGGAGGGGACGAGGAGAAGGGAGGAAGGGGACTTAGCTTCCATTCAAGCGCCATTGCAGTGAACACAGATTACAGAGGCCACCTTCCTGCCACGGATTCTATGAGTCTACCAGATTCTCACCTCTAGAAATGATGGCCATGACCGGGCCCCACAGAGGCAGACAGTGGCCAGCTGTGCCTAGGAGAGAAGCCCTGTGACCACCGGAGACGATGTCCCAACACAGAACTGCCCTATGTCATGTGTTTCCCCATCCGGATGCTCAGCAGCCGCTTCCTCCCCGTGACCAATCCCAGCAGTCTTCCAGCACTGTCCTTCAGGCTAGGTGAGCCTGCGCCTGTCTCAGCTCCTTGCACCGTGAGCACCTTAACTAACACAGACACCAAAGTCCCCACTTCTCCCACACTCTCAGAAAGAAGCACTTCTCATCGCCTTTTCCCAGTGGAGTGGACAGGTTTTCATGCACAGACTTAGAGGTACGTGTTTAGCCACCATTCTCACTACAGGGTATTGTAGTACAGCCTATCTTTTTGAAAACTGCTTTCTTAAGCGACCTGTATTAATTACAAAAGAATATTGCTGCCCCTCTCAAAGTGCCACCCCACTTTGAGGAGTCAAAAGTGGTCTTCCCCCTCCATCAAATTCCACCAAGGAGTAAACAACAGATTACAGTGGGAAGTGTCACTAATTCAGGGGATTTGCACTTAAAATTATCCCTTCATTCAACAAATGTTTATTGAGAAGCTGGTGTGCAGGTGCTAGGGTTCTAATAGGGCATGAGTTCCTGTATTCAAGAAATGATGTAAGAGTCTAAAGACAAGAACCAGAGAGATAAGCAAACAGTTCCAATGCAGAGTGATGCAGACTCCCAGGGCACAGAGGAGAGCTTCCTGGCCCAGGGCTGGGCTATCAGAACTGACTTCTGATATGGCTCAGCTAAAGCCTGAGAAGCAAGGTTGAGCCCTCTGATGACTCACAGTTATATCAGCACAAATGAGATTGTGGTTTATAACCAAACAGCCTCTTTTCATTCTGAGCTGCATTTGTTTTAGGGCCCAAGATTCCATTTCATCCTCCCTAGCATGTTCTATCCACCCTGTGATTTTTCATTCAACTTCAAGATACATAGGATTAGTTTTCTGTTCAGAGCTCCCTAGTCAAATTCATCTCCGTTTCTGCCACCCCACGGTTGATTCTTCTAGTGCAGCAGTTCTCAACAGGGGGATGATAGTCCCCGCCAGGGTCATCCAGCAGCATCTGGAGACATTGCAGTTGTCACAGCTGAGGGGTGTGGTGCTACTGACATCTAGTGGGACAACGCCAGGGTGCTGCTCAATGCCCTACAATGCACAGCACAATGCCCCACAAGAAAACTTATCCAACCCAGAGTGTCAACAAGGCTGTGGTTTAGAAGCCTGCTCAAGAGCTTTCACTGTGCTGTGGTCTCATCAAGCAGGACTCTGGGGCATGTGAGGGGCTAGTACTAGCACAATGCCCCACAAGAAAACTTATCCAACCCAGAGTGTCAACAAGGCTGTGGTTTAGAAGCCTGCTCTAGAGCTTTCACTGTGCTGTGGTCTCATCAAGCAGGACTCTGGGGCATGTGAGGGGCTAGTACATGCCCCTAGCAGATTTCTGCAGCTTACTGCAGACTCATGGAACATTCTGGATTCTTTGAATGGCCAAAGAGACTCAGCTGTCCGCAGGTACTTTATCTTCATCCTCGCATTAATGCCTCAATCCCACTTCCATGGCCTTCCCACATACCCAGAATGAGTCCCACCAGAGCCAGACCGCCACTCTCAGGCCTCCCCTGTGAGCCCGAGTGCACATGTGAGCAAGTGTCCCCTGACCCCACTGGCAAGGTGTCTTGAGAACATAGCAGTTCTAGGAGACTTTCTCAGTCTGGGTGTATGTGGGTAGGGGTGGGTGTCCTCCACAGGAGAAATTACAAGGAGAAGTGTGTCTCTGTGAGGTGAATGGAGGAATTTCAGTGGAAGCAGCGGATGGGAAAATGTGGTAGCATGGAAAGCAGGCAGCTTCAGGGAGTGGGAAGTGGCTTCCTGCGTGTAGAAAGGGAGAAGGGAGAGGAAAGACCGGGACTGGAAGCTGGAAAGTGGGGAGCAGATGAGGACATGCCTTGCACACCTACTGAGGAGCGTGCGGCCGATGAGGGGAGGAGTTTTGAGTTGTGGAGACTATTGGAGTAAGGCAGGAATGGAGGCAGAGCCCCTGGGCCAAGGTTTTGGCAGTGCTCCGTCTGGAACACGGTGGAGGCCTCTGCCAAGGTGGGACAGCTCTGCGTGGAGAGAAGCTAATGGATCTGAATGCTACCAGGATGGATCGTCAGGACTTGGATTTGGTGTGTGGAGGGGAGCACTGCTTTCAGGGTGTGGGATGATGGGGTCAGTTTTCAGGATAGGTTGAGTCAGAAATTCTGAGGGATGTCCAGGAGGCAGCGTCAGGGAAGCTGGACGTGCTGGCCTGGGATTCAGCAGATCGAGTGGAGATCTATGCCTGGGGTCACAGGAAGTGGATACCATGGAAATGGACAAAATGGCCCAAGCAGAACCCTGAGGGATACAAGCAGCAAAAGGAGCCTCTCAAAACACTGAAGAATGTGCCAAGAAAGGCGGAGGCAAACCTGGGGCACCGAAGCAGCCCAGAGAAGAGTGCTCTGGGAGGAAGAGGGAGTGACTGCGATGTCAAATGCTGCAGAGAGTCAAGCCAGATAAGGGCGGAAAACACACCCACTGACTCTGGCGCAATCAGGATGCAGCATGAGTTCACATCTCCTGCTTGGAGCTTCCTCGGCTGCTCAAGGCACAAGAGCAGTCACATTTCCTACTTCCCCCTAGAACGGCATGATTTTTGTCCCCAAATTCTGTGTTCTCTGGGAGGGACAGAGCCAGCCTTTATGGTTTAAAGGGCCTGGTTTACTGGGAGAGGGAGGGGCCTTTCCAAGACCCTTCCAAGAGGGTGTGGCTGAGTCCTTGGAGACAGGAAGGAGCTGGGGACTGGACACTGGTGCAGAGATAGGAGCTGGCTCATGTCCCTGGAGGTTGCAGGGACTGGGAAGGGAGTGGCTGTGGAGCCTCTGAAGAGCCTCGGGGACCACCCCTGGGGGAGAGCAGGGCAGGGAGGAAGCAGAGCCTTCATAGTCCCCAGCCAACAGGGCTCCTGGGCCTCGGCCCTGGGCAGGCCCAGGACAACCACCCAGGCTGAAGACCAGGCCCAAACTCTTTCCTACACAATGAAAATGTGTCATAATTTAATTTTATTAAAAGGAATATTTTTAAGTGAGGATGCTACTTAGCATATTACTTTTAACCTCTGTTCATCAAAGAAACATTTCTTACTTACTGTGTGGTTAATATTGAATCAGTGACTGTCCAACCTGACCCTACCCTATAAAACTGACAGTGGCCAATTAGGCAGGGAAAGAAAAAGAGGAAAAGGGAAAGCAGGAGGGATGGGACTGGCAAGGACATCTGGTTCTTTGTTGGCTCTTCTCTTCACACTCTGGTAACAATGGAGAGTAACCCAGCGAACGGTCAACTGGACAGTGTGGCCTTGCTGTGCATGTGACTTCCTCCTTCAGCATGCATGAGCCCGTGTGTAGGCTCCGTGGTCTTATGACACTGTGCCTTTCAAAATTTCAGTTTCCATTTCTTGTCATTCAGGGTAAATGAAATTTGCAGGATATCTAGAACCCTCCACCTGTGCAGTGGATGCTGGGGGACTCTACCCCGATGGCCTCATCAAGGCCACTGTGCCCCCTGCCCTGTGGATGGGAGTGGAACTGCTGAGACACACAGCTGCTCCACCACTGGGAACTGGTGCTGCCACCCAGGATGCTCCCCCTCCCACTGGAGGGCTGAGGCCTATGATGGCTGCTGAGGGTGCTGAGGCCTGGCCCATGTCCCTCAATCAGGACAACTCTAAAGGACCCTACCAGCTCCAAGGCTCCTCAAAGGATCAGCTGAGGCCTCTGTTGTGACCGCATTGTGCATCTCCCTCTGCACAGCCCTGCCTCATTCTCTCCCTTACAGGTGTGTCTCCTGGAAGCCGTCCCCAACCAGCCTTCTGCACACTGTCCCTCTCTGAGCCCCGGATCCCCAGGAATCCAATCTGAAATAGCCACAGATGCCAAAAAGCAATAAAATGGCACCACCATCAATTCTTTGACTTCCCCTTCCCTTGCCTCATCTCTGACAGACGAGTAAATGGCCCCTCAAGAACCTGAAAAAGAAGATATTAGGAGGGAAGGGAGGAGAGGACAAGAGGCCCGTGCACACCTCGCCGGGGTGACTCCCACCAGGCTTCCAGCCCAGAGGACGCCCACTTCAGGAAGCCTTCCCTCGTCCCTCCTGGACTGGACCAGGTGTCCCTGTGACTGCTCCCGTAGCTCCATGGGCTCACGCAGCTCGGCTCATGTCCCCTTACTATAAGCAGTTACATACCTGACCATCTGCCCTAGAATGTCAATGCTGTGAGGGCAGAGAACAGTCCGCTTTGCTCACCATTTTCTCCCTGGGGTCGGGCACTCAGAAGATGTCCCTCCAGGGTCTTGCCAGAAACTAAATGGCACACTCAAGTAGGGCAACTGAGAAATCTTAAATAAGGGGATTCTGTACAAAGATTTGGACAGGGGATAGGGAAATCACAGAACACGGTGGGTGCCTGGAGCTAGGGACAATAGGCCGCCATTCCCACTGCTAGGCAGGAAGGAACAAGGGGAGGACACTGTCTGACAAGAGCTGCCTTTAGGCCAAGGGATACATCAGCCCACGGAGACCCTGCCAGGAGAAAGCCAAGTGGCCAGATCCCCTGACCTCACTCTCTGGTCTCCTGCCTAGAATTCCCCACGGGCCAAACCCAACTGAAAATTGGAAGACAAGGGGCCTGCTATGAACAAGGCAAGCCTCTCTGGACATAAAGCATTTGTTGGAACACCACGCAGTAGATGTTAGCCATCTGATGCCAATCCGAATCCTGTAAGACACAGTCCCAAATGCCATAATTCCGAATGCTGAAACCTTAAAATATCAAAATTCCTAACATCTAGGGCCGGCCCGTGGCTCACTCGGGAGAGTGTGGTGCTGAGAACACCAAGGCCACGGGTTCGTTCCGAATGCTGAAACCTTAAAATATCAAAATTCCTAACATCTAGGGCCGGCCCGTGGCTCACTTGGGAGAGTGTGGTGCTGATAACACCAAGGCCACGGGTTCGGATCCCATATAGGGATGGCCGGTTTGCTCACTGGGTGAGCGTGGTGCTGACAACACCAAGTCAAGGGCTAAGATCCCCTTACCGGTCATCTTTTTAAAAAAATTTTTTTAAAATTAAAAAAAAAAAAATTCCTAACATCTAAAATCTCTAACCTCATCAAGGTTAAGGGTTCAGATCCCCTCACTGTGGTCCAGCTGCCAAAATAAAATAAAATAAAATAAAATCACTAATCTCTAAAATACCAAAAATTACAACCCTGAAAGGTTAAAATTCCAAATGTTGAAATCATGGAAACCGAATTCTGCGAAAGGTAAAAAAAGAGGGGGGAAGCAGCTATTCATCATGATGCAAGACTTCAAAATACAGTTAATGATTGTGACAGTGTCAGCTTTGGGGGACTACTTCAGTGAAATAGTCCGTAATCTATCGCTGTGACACACTTTGTCATATGTCAAATTTTATTTTTAGTTTTTTTAGGGTTTTTTCTGTTTTCTTTTCCTTTTTTTAGCTTTTCCCCCACGGTTTTACTTTATTGTTGTGGGGTTTTTTGCCACAAAACAAGTCTTATGACATTTAAAAAGATAAAGATCATAGAAAAAATGTTCTCTGACTACAATAACAGGATATTTAGAAAATTCACTAATGTGTATAAATTAAACACTCTCCTAATAACAATGGGTAAAAAGAAAAATCATTAGAGAGTACTTTGAGATAAAGATCAAAGCACAATTTATCAAAATTTTTAGGATGCAGGGCTCATGCAGTGCTTAGAGGAAAATTTATACTTGTAAACACCTATATTAAAAATAAGAAAAATCTCAAATCGGTAATGTAGACTTCTACATTAAGAAAATAGAAAAAAAAAGAGCAAACTAAACCAAAAGAAATTATAAGTAGGAAATAGCAAAGATCACATCAGAAATATATGTAATAGGGAATTAAAAAACAATAGAGAATATCAACAAAACTAAAAAAGTTATTCTTTAAAAAGATCAACAAAATTTGCAATCCTTTACATAGACTGACCAAGAAAAAAAGAGAGAAGATCAAAATTACTAAACTCAGAAATAAAGCAGGGGCATTATTCCATTGTCATTACGGTTTTTTCTGGTGGTAAGATTTAGTTTCTTTCTCTTTCTCATTTGCATTTTTGTTCTCCCTGTGGGTTTTGTTCTTTCTTGTGCATTTGTGGTACTGGTTATTGTTTTTCATATTCCAGATGCAGGACTTCCTTGAGGATTTCTCGTAGGGCTGGTCGTGTGGTGGTGAACTCCTGCAGCTTTTGTTTTTCTGGAAAATACACTATTTTTCCCTTGTTTCTGAAGGAGAGCCTTGCTAGATATAGTATTCTTGGATGGCAGTTCTTTTCTTTTAGTATTGTGAATATATCATCTGATTTTCTTCTGGCCTGTAGAGTTTCTGTTGAAAAGTCTGCTGTTAATCTGATAGGGGCTCCATTACAGGTGACTTGATGCTTTTCTCTCACTTCGTTTAAGATTCTCTCTGTCTTTGAGCTTTGCCAGTTTGACTGCAGTGTGTCTTGGAGAGGATCTTCTTGGGTTGAATCTGTTTGGCGATCTTTGAGCCTCCTGGTTTTAAGATTCTCTCTGTCTTTGAGCTTTGCCAGTTTGACTACAGTGTGTCTTGGAGAGGATCTTCTTGGGTTGAATCTGTTTGGCGATCTTTGAGCCTCCTGGATCTGAAGGTCTGTGTCTCTCCCTATACCTGGGAAGTTTTCTATTATTTCATTAAATAGTTTTTCCATAACTTTTCCTTTCCCTTCCCCTTCCGGAACACCATGATTTGAATGTTTGTGTGCTTAATGTTGTCTGCTAGCTTTCTTGGATTTTCTTCATTTTCTTAAATTCTTTTTACCCTTCTTTTATTCACATGGATTATTTCAAAAAGACTATCTTTAAGATCAGAAATTCTTTCTTCTGCATGTTCTAGACTGCTGCTTAAGCTCTTGGTTGTGTTTTTATTTCATTGTGTGAATCTTTCAGTGCTGTGAGTTCTGCTACATTCTTTTTTAAGTATTAATCTCTTTGTAAATTTCTTCCCTCATATCCTGGATATTTTTTCTCATTTTGTTATGTTGTTGTCTGAGTCTTCTTGTATCTCAGTGAGTTTCCTTGAGATTGTTGCTCAAAATTCCTTTTCAGTCATTTTAAGGATTTCCTGCTCTATAGGGCCTGGTATTTGAGAATTACTGTATTCTTTTCATGGTGTCACATTCTCGTGAGTTTTTGTATTTCTAGTATCTCCGTGTTGATGTCTGTACATCTGGTAGATTACTTGCTTCTTCTATTACTCTGGAGTGGACTTTGAGGAGAGAGATGTCCTCTTCTTTTTCTGGTCTCCACTGGTGACTCTTCTTGTGTTAATGCAGTCGAGTATCTGGTGGGCCACCTGCACAGTAGCTGTGGCTACTGCTGTGGTATTGAGCCATTTTTTTGGCAGCCGTGGCTGTGGCAGTGGCTGTGGTTGACCACCCACCTGGAAGCAGTGTTTCTGGTGTTGCTCTGTTGCCTGCTTCCAAGTGGGAGGAGATAAAAATCAAAGTGCAACACCCTCAGGTCCTGCCTATAAACCTAGGTGCTGCTCTCTTGCCTGCTTCTGGGCAGAGGAAGCTGTCCTTCCCCCACTATTTTAAATTGTCAGCATTATTTTTTTACAATTTGTTATGCTATGTATTTCATCTTCACATCATTTCCAATACTGGAGGTACAAATTGTGTGAAGACTTTCAGAGAGTTCTAATTCATTTTATGCATTTTTTGCAAATTTGATTCCACAAAAGTGCATTATCACAACATTGACTTTTTGTGTAATCATTGTGCATGTAGGTAAAAATGATGAAATTTCCTCAGTAAGTGAAGAGATGTCCATTTTGTGCATCTGCATTTGTAAAAGAGGAAGTTTCTCAAGATCTCAGCTCTTTGGGTAACTGCATACATGGTGGTGACCCATCACAGTCTTTGACTGATCTCTGGTGATGCATCAGGGATTTTGATTGATCTCATCGAAAGACTTAGGTTTTCCATCATGGTATTTCACCAACCATAGTAATATGCATTTATACATTTTGTTTTTTTACCTATTTCTTTATGAATACAGCCTGTCTGCTCGTAACTGTTATATCTGTGCAACTGTCATTAGTATACATGAGCATATATGCTTACAAAGGTATGTAGGTTATTATTGCCCATTTTATTGTGTAAAGTGGCCTATAAAGTGTTCTGATGTGTTTTTGTATGTTTCTCAAATAAATTCCCTTTTAAAAATGTAAATAAATGTCTTTTAAAAACATTTTTCACAATTATATCTTTTGGACTTTGATTTTTGGGGACTGTGATTTTCAGGATTTTAGACTTTAAGAATTTTGATCTTTTGGGATTTCAACATTGAGGATTATGACATTCAAGATTGTGCCTTTTGGGATTATGGCCCAAACCCAAAGCTACTGCAGAGAAAATAATCCCCAATAAAGATGAGCTCACACTGAGGCTAGAAAACACAAAAGGAAACGGATCACTACAAGCAACAGTTGGCAGATTTAACAAACCCTGATATTGCAAACCTGAAAGATTTGATTAAATTATTATTTGATTAAAAGCACTTTTATAAAGAATTAAAATCTTAAAAAAGGAATGAAATATTATTACCAGAGCCCCTTCAGTGTATACAAGGGCGCATCACTTTTTTGTGGAATTTGTCTTATTGCCCTAAACCAGCATGTTTTCCTGGAGCATGAAAAGTCTTAAAAACCCTTTGACTCCCTGGAATGTAGGAGCTTTAACTCAGTAGATGTTTTTATTTTCTTTTCCTAAGGATACATACTCACCCTCTAAGTATGCTTGTCTCCTAATTGAAGAGTATTAGGATAATTCTCAGGTTTTATTGATTTTTTTTCTTTCTTAGGTACTATATCTATAGTAGAATTGGGTTGAGGTATAGCTTGAATGCATCATGTTTCAAAGTTTTGGTACAAGATTGTATGTTTTTCAGTCACTGCTGGCAAATTTTAGAGTTTTTATTAAAACTATTTTCTTAGCCATTTTTATATGGTATTAGAGAAGGGAACATCTGTGATACTGCTTCACGCTGCCATCTTCACTGGAAAGTCTCATGTGAATATTTTTTAGATTCTATAAAAGTTTTGAAAACTTGAAGCAGTGCTTCAGCTTGTAATGGTGTTTGTGCACTATTGACTTTAGGGTTTGGTTGCTGCTGCCATTGTTTGTAGCATTGGAGAGCTGGGAGATACTGGACACTTACAGCTCATGGCCACAGGATGCATTAGCTGCCCCCAAATTAGCAGAGCAACTAATTACATTTAACCACAAGGATGTTGTGGGTGATCCTGGGAGACCAATCTCAGTGGAATGGTTCAGGTAGAAGCCAGGCTGCAGGGAATTCAGTAGGGAATGGACAACGATGAAGTAGAAACAGTGAGTTTGGACAACAAATGAAGACTGCCTGAGCAGAGAGAGGGAGAGACAGCCAGCAGTCGGAGCAATGTGTGGAGTCAGGGGCGAACTTACAGTTTTCATGTAAGGGAGAGACCTGAGCATTTTAAAATTGCGAAGAATCTAATAGAGAAGAAGAGGTTGGAGTTCAAGGAAAATGTGGAAACAACTGATAAATGTTAAACAGAGTAGGATCCAGAGTGCAGGAGGAGAAATTAGTCTTTGATATAAGAGGAGCAACTCTGTCCATGGATGGAGGAAAAATGCAGATGGCCACAGTTACATCTGAATGTGGGGACCAGGAGTCGAGAGAATTCCAAGAAAAGGAGATGAGGTCGTCTCCTGAGAGTAAACGGGGTAGAGTGGGGGATTGAAGAGACCGGAAGATATTTTAAATAGCTTGAAATAGCTGATGGAAAATGAGGAAAAGTGACCATTTGTGACATTCAGAGAGTTTCCAGGGGATCTGGAAGAATCTCTGTAAGCTAGTTGAGTTTGGAGACAATAAGTTAGTGATGGATCTTGTCTTCACGTCTCAGTGGTTATAAACAGCTATTCTCAGAAACACATACTCAAAGAAAGAATGGGGTGGGGAGAGGTAGATTGATGGATTGAGCGAAGGGTGGGGCTTCCAGGGAGGTCAGGGGATTGACCGGGAAATGACTAAGTGATAGACTATCGGATCGCAGCCGGACTAGGAGGATGTGACCACAGGAGGGGCTGGAGGATTTGATGAAGAACAAAAGTTACCGAAAGAGTAAATGGAGAGAGGCAAAAGTAGCAGAAGTTGTAAGCAGAAGAGTGAGCCACTTTCTTGTTAAGAGATCAGTGCTAAATCAATGTTAACACACCTGAAAACCTAAGTGTGGGTGTGAACACTCGTGGAGTGAAACAGAAGGCCAGTGAAGTGGAGCTAATGAGCTGAGAGACTTGGGCACTGTATGGGGATCCACTTAGACAACTAAGTCACCAGGATGATGGAGGAAACTGGGATAAATAAAAGCCTCTTATCCATGCACACGAGTCTTAACTAAAAGAAGGGGGCAATCAGGCAGACAGCAGCTAGCGGCAATGAAGTGGCACAGAAGGTGACACAGTTGGAGAACTGGAGCCCAAAGCAGTCTCCCTACATATCTAGGTATAGGACTAACAGCCCAAGTGTTGCACTGAGGCCATGGGTGTCACCTTCCGACCCTCAAGTTTCAGACCGATATAAGAGAGAAGAGTGTCCTCAAGGACAAGAGATGGTGGGAATGTTCTTGGAATAAATTAAAGCTGTCAGAGAGATTGTCCGTCACGGAATTCAGATTCCAGAGGGCACAAAGGAAGCGCATGAGAGGAAAGGGAGTGCTGGGAAGTAAGGTTAGGGCAGAGGAAGCACAAAGCAGAGCGGTAGCAAGACACAGAAAAAGGTGTATGACCCGAGCATGTGACCTGAGGAGTGGAGCAAATGTGACAGGGATGGGGGTACAAAGGAGGTAAGTGGTCTCATGCATTCCTGAAAGTTTGGTCCCAGCATCCACAGGTAGACAGAGGGTGGATAAGAAGAGAAAAGCATGATTAAGATGCTGTGAAATGTACCAATCCCTACTAGGCAGAGGACGTGAGACTCTCTAGGAAGTGATGCCCTTCCTTCCAAGACTGTGTTGGGCCAAATCCTTCATGATACAGATGCCAAGATGGGATTTGGCATAAAAGAAATATATGAGAGGAGATGTGTGCAAGAGCTGGGGAAGCTAACAGATCCCAGTGCAGGTCTGACCCTGAGGCAAGGAGAGGGGAGGAAGCAAGGTTTCATGGAAGCAGCAGCTAAAGTCACCCACCAGAGGGGTCCACCTCCTAGGAATGGGCCTGTCGTTAGAGTCCCTAATAGAGTCATTGAGCGGGAGCAGCCCAGGGTGGGCATGGCCTGGCATGAACGCAGGCTTGGGTCTCAGAGCTCTGCAGCTGGGACCCTCCCTTCAGAGCTGTGGGGACACATTTTCAGGGCCGTCACCCAGCACGGACTTGCATGTCTAAGGAAATATTTCTCAAAATATGCTCAACTGAGCTCTTGGCCCAAAAGTATCAGCATGAAAATTTACAAAGGAGATTTCATAATCAGACAGTTGTGGGGAGCACTGCATACCTCTGTTCCTCATGGAAGATCATAATGCCTACTTGCATATTAACAGCTCTGAGTACTCCTATAGTAAAGAAACTTGCTTTAATATTTTAGACCAGCTATTTTTTAAATATATTTGAGCAAAGTCCCCCTGAACTTTTTTTTTCCACACTTTTTAGCATACTGCAGAATAAACTGAGCATGCATTGAGAAAGGCTGCTTTAAGGGATAGTTAACAGTTTTTCTCCTGGTTAGTATATATAAAATCTGTATTTCCCCATTTGATTATCAACACAATTGTATTTTAGAAGTATCATCTCCCTTTTGCTGCCCTCCCAGGTATCCCGGCTACTAAGAGGGATAAGCACTAAGGGGTGGAATTCTGTGGGAGAAAATTTGGGAACAAGAGAAGACATTCTCAGAATCCCTAAAATTACAACGTGTATCTTTAATCTATGAGTCAATTCCAAACTACTAACCCAGCAGAAAATTGTTTTCTAAGAGCAGTTTTTGTACGTTTTCCATTAAAATTATAATAGCTGTTATTTGGAGATATCACTATCATAGATTCTTTTTTTCTATACTTTCCAAATTTTCTGTAAGATTGTAATATTTGCTAATTAAAATTAGAAAGATAGATAAATTAAAGGATAATCTGAGGGTACTGATATTTGAAGAAGCCATTGTTAAGGGGTAGATTAAATTACCATAATTCTAAACATTTTAATACCCATATCAAGATCAACATCAAGGTCAATATCAAGATGGACCTCTGAACAAGGTCTTCACGCTAGCATTCCTCTATAACTTCACTGAAGTAAATTTAACGTTGTGTCAATCAGAGACACCCAGTTGAGAGACAGAAACCACACCAGTAATTTGAACAACGAACATTAATAACTCTAAAGAATTATTAACTAATAAAGGGGATAGACACTAAAGGAAGTAAGGAGAACCCTAAACAACACAGGCATGGCAGGTGCAGGGAGCAGCCGCCAGCTCTGGGAGTTTGCTGAGGGGCTGCAAGTTGGGGCTGGTGGGCAGGGAACTGCCCGAAGGGGTACCTGTGAGGTTCGCAGGAGGGTAGCCAGCCTGCGTCTCCAGCATGCCTCTGTGAAGGAAGCTGCTCCCGAAGTGCCAGCAAAACTCACTAGGAAGCTGCATGCTAGGGCACCAGCAAAACTTGATAGGAAGCTGCCTGTTGTTGTGAACGCAAAATTCACTGGAGGGTGGGTATCAATAGATCTCCACACTGCTCTGGCTAATCAGCCCAGGGAGCGAAAGCAAAACAAAACAGAATAAAAACAAATCCTCCCATGCTTTATCACCAACTGGCGAAGGAGAAATGTTCGCAGAAATGTCCAGCTCTAAAATCACAAAGCAGAACAAAGAAGGGAAGATTGGGAGTTGAAAGGCAGTAAATGGATAACTGGTGCATTGTATGCTTTGATTTTTTATTGAGGGTCAATAAAGTAGGAAGGATATTTCTACATCTTCTGTAAAATTATTGCTAAAGCTGTCAGCTAGTGTGCGTTTTCAGCTCCCTGAGATAAGAACTTAGTTACAAGAGAGGATGAGACGATGAGCATTAATTCCAGGGCCGAATCATTTGCTGCTTCTGTGCCCACCTTCTCAGCAAGGCCTTCTCGACCACCCTGCTCAACAGGTGAACCCCAAACCCCTGGGTCTTCTTGTGCTCCTTCCCTGCTGTACCTTTCTCCTAACCTACAATTTACTCACGTTGTTTTTGTCTGTAGAATATGAGCTCCACGAAGGTCAGGATTTTTGTCTGTTTTGTTCATTGATGTATCCCCTGCACCCAGAACAGATCTGGGCACATAGTAGCACCCTATAAAGACTTGCTGAGTGAATGAGTGATCTCCATACAGGGGGAATGAGAGTATAAAGTGATCGTTTCTTAGACTGACACTGGGGGTGAATGACAGTGACAAAGAGTAACTCAGACCTTCAAAGGGGGGTTTGTGAACTGCCTATGAAAGGCACAGAATGTGGTGTAGTTTCGCCAATAAGGACGGCCCTGTTATGGTTTCAAATACTTGGTGGTAAATAGAACTTTCCTATTGCCTCAACTTCAGATTTCTAAACCACTCCTTCCTGCCAGTTTAGGAGAAGTTTCCAGAGTCCCGTGGCCTGAGTGTGAGTAGGCTGAATGCTGGGAATCAAGCCAAAACAAAATAAAACTGAAAGTGAAGACCAGTGTGGGGGATGCGCGATCCTGAATTAACAACACCATGTTTTTGGAGAAACCTCACATTTCACGTGCTGCTGGGGTATATGGTATATGAGGTGCCGGCTTCTTGGTTTTTCCCTCCTCTTCAACTGATGAGCAGTGTGGATATTCATGAGGTTTGTCAAGTTCCTAAGCCTGAGCTGACTCCCCTTCCCTTGTCTGAGACTGACCAACGAGGATGAGCAGTAAGGCTTCGTGAGCAGCATTATCTACTCTCGCAAGGTTCTGGGAGCCCTCCTGAGGCTCCCAATCATCCGGCTGCAGGACTAGAGGCCCCAGCAGGAGGGGAGCTCCGCGGATTCCAGGCTGTAGCCGCCACCAGTGCTTCTCAGGGCACAGGAGCCCACGCTGGGGAGGAGAGGACTTGCTGGAAACAGTCGCAGCCCAGGTTCCCCCCTGCACCCACCCCTGCGTGTCCTCGTCTGCCTCGGCTGTCAGTACGTTGGTTTCAATTTAATGCTCACTCACATATTTGTCTGGGCTATTTTTATGTTTATTTTTCTCTTAATGGTGTCCCCATTTTCTGTTTTGTCAGGTACATATTCCCTACTGAATGCTACCTCAAACACGACTTTGGCATGAAAAGGATGTCATTCAACCAGAGATGTAAATGCTGAGCCAACAGGTAGGACTGGTCCCCAAATATGGCCAATCACAACCATAAAGAGTCATTGACCCGAGAGAAGTTCGTTCGCATTTTTTCAGTTCTTTCAGGTTCCTCTTCTCAGTTCATCCTTCTTCCAAACCACACTGTGCCCCTCGCGCCCCTCCCCACTGCCTCCTCCCACCATCCTGAATCTGGGCTGTTCTTTCAGTTTCCTTTCCCTCTGGCCTCAGGTCTATCCCTACCCCCAGCCTCAGTTTGGAGTTCAGCTTCTCCTCCCAGTCTCTCCCACCCCAGTCGATGTTGCTTCTGTGTCCTCACCCCCAGGCTTTCCTCCTCTGGGTTCCCCTTGGCATGCAGGGTCAGCTCCTCCAAGTGTCCCAGCAGTATCACTTCCAGACGCTTACAGAACTCCCTGCTTTTCTCAATACCAGGGCCCAGGGCAGCCCTGCACTCGCTGGCACTAAGGCCCCCTCTCTGCCCCCAAACCAACTCCTTCCCAACTCACATCACTCTGTGGCTTCCATTTTCCCAAAATCTTCTCTTGGGACCCCATCTGCCAAAGCACACAGTGCCTTTCAAAAATGACAATAACAGCCCAAACACACACCGTCCACTGTGGCTCCCACTACAGGTTCCTGGTCCCTGTATTTATTCAGGGAAAGGGCGTCTGCGAATGCTGATGAGATGCCGCATTTGAGGGTGAGGCCCCTCAGGGTTGGGTTTGTGGTTACCACAAACATTTTTCCCCTCTGATGGTAGCTGGTAGCTATTCAGAGTGTCACACGTCAGAAGCCGAGGGGTCTTGGTGCGTCTCAGTGCCTTGACATCACTCCCTTCATATCACTTGGAGCAGCAGTGACTTGGCTCTCTTATCTAGGCAGCCAGGAAGACAGCTACCTAAAGGCCACTGAAAAATCCAAGGCGGGGTGCAGGGGAAGAGGGAGAGAAAACAACTTCCCAGTTTCTCTCAGACTTAAGACATACACTGGAGGCCTGGCGGAGCTCTCGAGTTTATTTCAGTTGGTTCCTGAGATCTGTCACTGTGGGGAAGAGTCCCCAGGGGATTAAGCAGTGGTTTCTCCTGCCCCTCAGGGTCAGGACCAGTCTGTTTGGAAGGAAGCTGTCTTTTCACTGTCCCAGGCCATTGCCACAGCTCCGTGGATGGTCAGTCGGGAGGCTGTGCCCTTTCCCCCAGGAACTCGGTCAAGTGGTAAGTCATCTACGTATTTAACCAGTTATATCGACACTGATGCTTAGCATGGTTTCACTTTTGCAAACATTTGTTTATGTCTTTCAAGAGCAAAACATCTCAGCCTGTCACAGGAAGCTGCTTCAGGAGGTAAGCAGGTTTTTTAAACATGTAGAAATCAAGACCTATACCAATTTCTTGAAATTAAGCCATGGTACTTGCTTCTCTTTAGTTGTTTGGTTTCTTACATATTGTTTTCAAGTAGGCAAGTTGTTTCTACCAAAAGAAAGTAACTTCTATGAAGACACTGTCTTTCTGCTCTATTTCCCGTGGCATCTAGCCCACCACCAAGCTCCTACGTGCCAGCAAGTAGAAGGGGCATAGCAGCTGCTCTGGGGAAGTGGGCACGTGTGAGAGAAATGTTTATTTCTGGTCTTCTGGGATGCAGACCTGCTCTGGTTAAAATTAAGTGTCAGAAAGGGGAAAGTGTGGCTGTTAGGATACTAGTTCTGTTTGTTGTTTCCTCCAGGATAATATAGCTGTAGGAAGGGAAAAATAATCTCTCACTTCTCCACAGGGCAGCCTGAAGATGGTTAATTACACGTTGGCACCAGAGGACGAGTATGATGTCCTCATAGAGGGCGACCTGGAGAATAATGAGATAGAACAATGTGACAGCTATGACGCCAATACCCTCTCAACCCAGCTGGTGCCGCAGCTCTGCTACACGGTGTTCGTGGCCGGTCTCCTGGGAAATATCTTGGTTGTGCTTGTCCTGGTAAAATATAAGGGACTCAAACACATGGAAAATATCTATTTTCTAAACTTGGCAGTTTCTAATGTGTGCTTCCTGCTTGTCCTGCCATTTTGGGCTCACGCTGCTGCACCTGGGGAGAGTCTTGGCCAGCCTGCGTGTAAGGTCCTCGTGGGACTCCATGCCTTAGGTGTGTACAGCCAGGCTCTTTTCAATACCCTTCTGACTGTGCAAAGGTACCTGGTGTTCTTCCAAGTGGGAAGCTTTTCCCCGGCCACCAGGATGGTGCCCTGCACCATCACTACAAGCATCCTGGTGTGGATAATGATCATTCTGGTCACTTTGCCTGAATTCATGTTTTATAAGGCCCAGATGGCAGGCCAGAAGTACAAGTGCTCCTTTAGCAGACCTTACTTCCTGTCAGCTGATGAGACATTCTGGAAGCATCTCCTGACCTTAAAGATGAACATTTTGGTGCTTGTTTTCCCGCTGTCTGTTTTTATGTTCTGCTATGTGCGAATGAGGACAACACTACAGTTCAGGGAGAGCAGGTATGGCCTTTTCAAGCTCGTTTTTGCCATAATGGCTGTCTTCCTTCTGATGTGGGCACCCTACAACATTGCCCTTTTCCTGTCTGCTTTCAAAGAGTACTTCTCCCTACATGACTGCAAGAGCAACTACAACCTGGACAGAAGTGTCCAGATAACGAAAATCATCGCCACCACCCACTGCTGCTTCCCCCCTCTCCTCCACGTGGCTCTCAACAAGGCATTTAGGAAGTACCTCTGCCGCCTTTTCCATCTGTGTAATAACACTCCACTTCAGCCCAGGGAGGAATCTGCACAAGGGACAGCATGGGACCAACATGACCATTCCACTGAAGTGTAACTAGCTCCCTCTACAGGTGGGGCAAATAAACACTGACTTTTATTCCTTTGCATCATTTTGTGAAATTGTTTTAAACATTTACATATGAAATAGAGTACAGGAAGAAAAGAGGGGTGGTGAGTGAACACTGACTAAGCACTGACTGTGTCCCAGGCACTGTGCTAGGCTCTTCACAAACACGAGCTCCTCCGCTGCTCACCACTTGTCCATAGTGTGGGTGGGGTTAGTCTCATTTCTCTGAGAAGGAAACTGAGGCCCAGAAATTTGTCTAAGATCACACAACTAGAAAGTGGCAGGACTGAGACACAAACCTGAGTATCATTTGCTCCAGAGCTTTGTTCAGCCAGCTGAACGTCCAAAAATTGGGCAGCAGAATACACAAAATAAATATGTGCTTTTAAAACCAATTTGATTATAAGAGAAGCAACCCATTTATACGGAAGTTTTTCAGGAACATTTTCTTGCAGATAATTAGAAGAATTGGCTGGTTGGAAGCTATGGGGGAAAGAGGTGAAGTGACTTGTTCTGTGGAGTTCCCTGAGGTCTCTTGGCTACTTGCCACACCCCAAGGCCTCCAGGTCCCCAACCTGTAAGCCGCCAAGGCTTCTAGTGTTTCCTCCTAATTTATCATGAAGGCTATGGAATCTTAGGAAATTTAACAACAGTAAATGCAAAATTATGTTTAGAAATGTCTAACAAAATGAACGCTTTGTCCTTTTAAATATAACATGTGCCTCAGGCCTCACCAACCTGTGACTACAAAATGATGTTGTACTGGCTGAATTAGTAGAGCACAGGCTCCCACCTGCCACATCAGCACAGGCCAACTCTTTCTGCAGGGTTACCTCCCCTGGGACCCCCCAGATCCCTTGATCCTAAAACAGTCCTCCTGTGACTAGTGTTCAGTACTGGACTCCAAACTCACTGGTCTCTTGAAAATCTTGCCTCTGGTCTTTGAGGCCTCGAAGCCACTACTGCCTTGTGCCATGGGGCAGCCATTGCACATGGCTGAGTCCTGCAGATGCGGGGCCTGGGCTGGCTGCTTCTCCTTGCTGGCCCAGCAACTCACTTGCACTGAAGAGAACTGGAGGCTTAGCACTGATACGTGCTGAGGACATTGCCAGTTCACCCCCTCCTGCTGCCCCCAGAGCACCAGCCCACACTGCTCCCTTCCCGGCATCAGACGTACGTTCATGCCATCCAGGCTTGGAGGAAAGCAGTGGGTCTTGATCCCCCCTTCACAGGAGACTCCCTCCTTCCCAGCTAAAATTGATGGGGTGCAAGGTGACCTCTTTATTTAAGGATAAGGTTAAAGCAATGAAAAAGTAGATGCTTGAAGCACTATACTAAAAAAATCAATTGGTAAAATTATCAAAAGGGATGGAAAGACTGAACATAAAGGATAACAGAACAGAACAAAGGAGGACATTTCTTCCATGGACTTATATTGGTAGTGAGACATCCACGTAAATACATGTCTCATAGGACTAAGGAAGAGTTCAGAAGTGAGCAATTAGATTTTATTGATCCTTAGACACTAAGGACTGTGAATGATGCTTTTCCAGAGAGAATTTGTATGCTGGCAATATGTCTACCAAACCTATTCAAACTTTTCAACGAAAGCTCAAAATATTCACAGGCTTCTCTTAGAAAGTAGCTAGTGTATTTTCCTATGCTTAGATACATGCTTTAAACCTAATGTGATTTATCTATATTTCTAAAGGATCCCTCCATTCGAAAGATGAATGCTAGTCATCATCATGAAATAGAGAAAAGAAAGAAGCTGATGGTGACATTTTAAATGAAAAAAAAAAAAAACCACAAAAAACAAATAAACAAAAAGCCTGGCCGGTTGGCTCAGTTAGAGCACAACTTTGTGACACCAAGGTCAAGGGTTCAGATTCTCATACTGGCCAGCTGCAAAAAAAAAAAAAAAAGACGTTTTAAATGGCAGTCAATCCTTTTTCTATCTTTGAAAAGGATGTGGAACAATTGGAACTCTCATGCACTGCTGATGGAAATGTAAAACAGTACAAACACTCAGGAAAAATCTTTTAGTTTCTCAAAAAGTTAAGCATGTACCTACCAGCTATTCTGTTCCTACATATCAACCCAGTAAAAATGAAAACATATTCATACAAAGACTCAAACATGGATTTCATAACAACTTTATTTATATAGCCCCAAGCTGGAAACAATCCAACTGTCCATCAACAGGTGAGTGGATTTTTTTAAAAAGGCATATGTGTGTGTTTGTATACCCACACACACATACATTTATATGAATACTACTCATCAATAAAAGAAACAAACTATTGATACACACAACATGCATGAAATCTCAAAATGCTAAGGGAAGCCAGATTTTTTAAAAAGAATAGTTATTTTAGGATACCATTCATACAAAATCCTAGAAAATGCAAAGTAATCCATAGGAATAGCAAATCAGTGGTTAGTGCGGATGTTGGGGGCGAGAGGGGAGAGGGATAGATTACAAAGGGGCACAAGGAAATTTGGGGAGATGGTGGATCTGTTTGCTTTCTTGATTGTGGTGATGGTTTCACTGGTATATATATGTCAAAAACGTATCAAATTTTGTACTTTATATATGTTGTTTATTGTATGTCAACCATACCCCGATAAGGTTATTTTTAATAAGCCTCTGAGACTCCCCAGACACTCCATTATGTTAATGGGAATTGTCCTGGAAATAAACCCTAAGCATTTGCCTGAGGACATCCCGTGCTGGAGTTTCTGTTACATCTGCCACGTAGAGCTGCCAGATAAAATACAGGACATCCAAGGACACAACCTCTCCCTCCGTCACTGACCAGGGAGGAGGGGGAAGTTGCTCGCAGAGACCTCGTGGGGAGCAAAGTCTCAACCAGAATACCATTAACTGGCAAATGAAAATGCCATGGCAAGTCAAGAGAGAGACTGGGGAGAAAGAATCCCAGTAGATATGAGAAGAGGACCAGAAAAGTTCAAGAAGAGGAGAAGAAAAGGGAACAGAGAAATTCTCTTCCCAAATTTATAGAAGTAGGTCTGGACTCTCCACCCACATTTCTCCTATTCCATGTAGGACAGAAATCTCAGAGGAAATGACATCATTTCCAGATATTTACAGACACAGTGGTGAACTCAGAGAACAATCTTGTCAGAATTTTCAAAATGAAAACATGGAGTGTAGAGAGAGTAGAGATCTCCACACTCTCACAGTGACTGAGAGTGAAATGGTTATTGAACATCCAGTCTGTGGCAAACGACCCACCTGCAATGGCCCAAACACTCACGTAGTATATTTGGAACATTAACAATCCCACAGGGTCTTCCTCTCATGTCAGATCCAGAAGACAGTTTCCGAAAGATAGGCTCTTCCACAAACTACTGCATTAGATAACTAACAAAGAGTGAACAGCAAAAGAGAAGATGGCTAGTGTGTTAAAGAGAAACTAACAGTGATTCTGCTTTTCCTGTGAATTATTTTCTAATGCAAAAAAATTTTCCTGTTAGGTCATGGTAATTCTGATTAGGGACATTTGAGGGAAAGATTGCAATCCCATGGACTGTCTCCCATCCATCTCCCTTCTGTGCATATGTGGGTACAAGCGAAACTAATTTAAAAATGGGAAACAGCCGATGTATTGAATAGAAAAGCAATACAATTTGAAGTTGAAAAATCAATACATAATTTCCAGTTAAATTTGATTTTGTTTTGTTTTGTTTTCTTTTTTTAAAAGATGACTAGTAAGGGGATCTTAACCCTTGACTTGGGGTTGTCAGCACCACGCTCAGCCAGTGAGCCACGGGCCGGCCCTTCCAGTTAAATTTGAATTTCAGGTAAACAGCAAATACTGTAATTGTTATTTATGGGACATACTTATACTAAAAATTATTTGTTGTTTACCTGAAATTCAAATTTAACTGGATATACTGTATTTTTCTTTGCTAAATCTGGCGACCTTAATCCCAAGGAATTTACTTATTTTAAAATAAATTTTAAACAAATTTACTCATTTCTAATAAGTTTTTTTGAGAGGACTAGAGCAAATATAAATACCCCTGGGGCTCTTTCAACAGGCAGTGAGAGGCGCTACAGTGCGATGGGCAGCAGCCCCCAACCCAGCCTTTCCTCTTCCCATTACCCTAAACTGCCACGGGGGACGGCAGCTCCAGCTCTCAGGAACGCCGGTTCCCATCCGAGCAGCCACCTCAGAGTTTGGGAGGATACTTCACCTCGACCCTTTTGTAGTGACATTCAGAGTCGTGTAAAAGGTTTGAAGTGCGGGTCATTTTTTGCGAGTATCCTAAACTCATATCCTTTTAGTTTATTCTGAAGAATTCTATCTCGGTTACATCTTGTGTTTCCCCTTTTTTAAGATGTGCTGTGGCCTTATTAGCCCATGTTATCCCCGCTCCCCAGACAGCTCACCCTTCACTGTCTGAGGCTGTCACATCAACCCTGAATTTCAATAGTATTTCATACTTTACGCAGTGCTTTCACAGACATCCTATCTGAATGTCACAACAGTCCTTCAAGGAAAATTGAGTACCATCAGCCTCTTTTTGTAAGTGTGAAAGCTGAGGCCCCAGTCACAGCTCTCAGGTGTCAGAATCTGGAGCTATTTTCTGGTATCATTCCCAGTCCTGCACGCTTCCCCAACTTTCCATTACTGCACATCACCCCAACCCTGGACTTCTTTGTGTAACCATGGACTTGGTCTGTAGAGTGAGTTTCCTTACACTGGATTTTTCACAACAATCCAAAGTATTGGGGGAAAGCAGTTCCTATAGTCACTGCTCTCCATAGCCCCCATTTAGAGACAGTTAGAAGCAAAGTTCTTCTCCCAAGGACCATCTTGGGCACATCTGCCAGAAGAAAAACTTTGATCCAAATCTCAGACTCTAAGTCCCTTTTCCTAGGTGCTGTGGCCTTTTGCTGCAAGCAGATGGAGGAATCACTGTTCTGGAGACCCCTGCCATGCCTACTTGGGGAGGTCATGTTAAGGGGTGTCTCTCTCCTCCTGTGGGACCTCGGGCTTTCCATCAGTGAGGGGAGAAGGAACCTCCCCTGGCAGGGCTGGGCGAGCTGGGCAGTGCCTGGCTCGCAGGAGGCTGCCACGCAGTGCTTTGGCTCACTCCTTCCACAGATTCTGCCTGCACCCTGTGGAGCTTGAATTTCAGTTTTCACAGGGCCTCCTCCTCCGCACCTCGGCCTCCTGAACTGGGGGCATGTGGCACAGCCCCTGCTTTGCCGTTTGAGGGAATTGTTGGGGAGGATTAGATCACCTCATCTAAAGCGTGTTGCCCTCTGCCCTCAACCCCATGGTCAGCACAACAGGTTTGCCCCACCGGCTCTGTGCACAGCCTCATCCATAGGACCTCCTGCCCTCACGCACTTTTGAGCATCTGTCATTGCAGAACACCTGCTCCACTTCCTTGAAGTGCACACAGACTGCTGGCCAGGGCTCAGGAAACTTCTTCCCCAGCTGCCCCTGCACATCAGGCCCTCCATCCTCTGCAAGACACACAATCCACGTCCCCTAGTTTGTGTCAATACCATCTGAGCACAATTCCTACATAAACTCGGTACACCTCCCACCCTGGTTCTGAACGACTCAAGGGCAGAGTTTCTGTGTAGTTCATCTCCAAGTGAACTAGAGGAGGTGGGACATGGTGATGCTTGAGAAGGCCACTGAGAACAACAGCAGCCAGCTCAGCTTGTTACTCCCCCAGAGACAGGTGATGCTCACAATGGCAATACCTGCCTGTGAAAGAAGCCAAGAGGGAGGGGTGACTGCCAATGGGTAATCGAGCACTTCCTGAAAATAGGTACTATTTTAATTAGGATGTCCCAAAGTAAATTAAATGTTTTTATATTAGAAGAAAAAAATTTAAATAATCTTGCAATGTCAGTACTAAATTAAAAAATCAATATGATCTATGCTCTGGAAAGAAAGAATTCTCCACCTCTGTCACTCAGGGCCCAGGGACGGAGCTGCTTTAACAGTGAGTGTGGAATGGTAGGACATCGGACAGGGAAAGTGCTTGGTGGGCAGCAAAACACAGAAATAGTAATTATCTACTTCATGCCAACATTAGAGTATTAAAATAGCAGTTACCGTGTCACCCTAACACGCCACCATCCTATCACAGCTGTTTTCATTTTTTCGCATTATCTTCCATTTGCAGGCATATTTGTTCACAGGTACTTCAATACTACAATAGGATTTTACACTCTGCTGTATTCACCTCTAATCTACAAATATCTCATCTGTCTATCATGTCCAAAATTTTAATATTATAGCCTATATATCGATCTCACTGATAGACCTAAATTTATTAAACTTTGTGCTCTAATACAGGATAATTTTTATTTCTACTTTTTCTGCAATGAGTAATTTCTACTTTTTCTCATCATATTTAGCATGAGCTGTTTTCTTAGGATACACTCCTGCTGGAGTGTGGTGGGCATACCGTGTGCCGGTGTGGCCAGGCTGAACTACATCTCACAGCATTCCCTTTCCCAGAAGGTTCTGGTTAGGGTGGGCTGAGGAGACATTCTTGAGAGAGCCTTGTGGTATGGAAGTGAAGCCAGCAGCCGTCTGTAGCCCACACACACTGTCACTTACTTCACTTCACAGGTGTGTGTCAGGCCTGACTGTCCTGAGAGCTGCCTCCAGCTTCTCCAACTCCGAGTCCGGGTGTGCAGGTGTAGCTCTGGGACAAAGGTCATGACTTTCACGGGTCACCCATATTAGCAAGGTCAGTGCAACAAGAACTGATGCAGTTTCAATCTGCCCTTGTGGGCTCCCGCTTGGCCTACGAGCCCCGACTCGTTCTTGCTCTTTGCCATTTACATCCATCTTCCTTTCCTGATGCATCCCATGGACTTCAAGTTCAGCATCAGCTGCAAAGACAACAGCTGGATAGAGACTGCTGAGCCAGACCACCTCCCCACATCAAGCCAAATCCCTATAACAAATCCTTAGTATATCTCCTGGTGGTTCTGTTTCTCTGACTGAACTCCCACTGATACAGCATTTGGTATTGAGAGTGGTTTCAGAGGAACAGAATCTGAAGGATACGTTTTCTGCTTGAGTTCTGGGTTCTCTGGAATTGGTTCCCTGATCTGATTAGACTTACAGGCACTGATGACCGTGTTTCCAGTGGTAGAGGAGGCACTGGCATGCCATAGAAAAACAGTACTCAAATTATCACCTACGACACCTGTAATCAAAGCCAGAGAAGGCACGGATTTGAGTGTCCAAGTGTTTACTACCACAGAACATTTTAGTCAAACTAAGGAGTATAATAAGATAGGTTGGTTGCTTCTAACTGTGCTGGAGAACCTGGAGAAAGAAGATGATGAACTCAGAGCTTTAAATACACAGCTCAAGTTGTGTGTAAGAAACTCGAAATCTACGACTGCTCTAAAAGAAACTCTTATCTCCTGGCTGAGATTTCTGAAAGCCAAACACAAAGTCTAATCTTTCAAGTGACTGAACTACACCACAAATTGAATTCCTAACTTTTCAGGGTCTTTTTCGTTGATGTTGGGGCATTGATTGGAAAGGATTGGAGACACACAGGCAAATTTTGATCAAGCTGAGGCCTTCAAACCCAGACACCTGTAATCAAAGCCAGAGAAGGCAAGGATATGAGTGTCCAAGTGTTTACTACCATAGAACATTTTAGTCAAACTAAGGAGTATAATGATAGGTTGGTTGCTTCTAACTGTGCTGGAGAACCTGGAGAAAGAAGATGATGAACTCAGAGCTTTAAATACACAGCTCAAGTTGTGTGTAAGAAACTCGAAATCTACGACTGCCCTAAAAGAAACTCTTATCTCCTGGCTGAGATTTCTGAAAGCCAAACCCAAAGTCTAATCTTTCAAGTGACTAAACAACACAAATTGAATTCCTAACTTTTCAGGGTCTTTTTCGTTGATGTTGGGGCATTGATTGGAAAGGATTGGAGACACACAGGCAAATTTTGATCAAGCTGAGGCCTTCAAACCCCTAAATTCCACTGAGACTTCTTTGCCAATAGATGTAGCCCTTCTGCCCTGCGTGAGGAGGTTAACCCAAAAGAACCTACAATGGGCTCCCCTTAGACAGTTGCCTCGTAAGGCACTGCTGATCCTACTCTCATGTCTCCTTGCTGCTGACCAGTAACTGGACTTATGTCCCAGCAGGCCCCAGTGTCTGAGGAGCAAATTGTGACCAGAAAGAACTGCATGATTCTGCCAATTTTTCCATGTCTCCTTGCTGCTGACCAGTAACTGGACTTATGTCCCAGAAGGCCCCAGTGTCTGAGGAGCAAATTGTGACCAGAAAGAACTGCATGATTCTGCCAATTTTTATTAGCAGAAATCCAGGAATCATGTGTGGGAATGGGTCTTAAATTTGTGGGATCATGGTAGAAGGAACATAAAGTTAGATCAGGCCAAATTTATCAACATGGGCTCACTATGCCAAGATTTTGGAGTCAGTGTTTTAGCTAAAGGAGCTGGGAATGGCTCTCACAGTTTTCCTGCTGGTTGACTGAAAACCAGCCCATAGGTGTCCTGCACTAAATGAAGTGTTATAGTATAAGTGCATGCTCAGGGAGATTGAAATGCCAGCGTGTCCACTGTATCATGTAAGACTCACTCACCCCCTTGGAGGACACACACTTTGCCACACTGTGAGAAGTAAATGAGTTCCAATATCCTTAAAGAACTCTGTGGTGGCTCTTCTCTGTAGGTCAGGAATTACAGAGAGAGCTGCTACCATCATACTGGGACTCCTAAATGCAATGGGGATGATGTTATCCTGAGGACACAGGGACCACATGGTAACACTTAATTGCCAAAGACAAGGTAGGTGTGGTTACCATATGGACAGAGATGCCAAAGCCAGCAATAAAAACAGTGTGACCCACAGAGATCTTTGGCTTTGGCTGGTTAATCATGGCAACCCTAGAACTGAAATAGATGGACAGCCTACTAAATTTTTGCTCGATCTGTATAAGCAAGATCATCTCTAGTGAACAGAAATCTAACCTGAACCACCAAAACTGAGTGTCACAGCCCTTTAACCAATTCCCAGACTTGAGGCAGTTTACAGACTCAGAGACCCTTGAATGAAAGGAAGATTGGATCCCCTTGAGAAAGGACCCTGATACATTGGGAGCAATTTATGCTGATAATCTTCCTCCCAGCCTTCCTCAAGTGAGCCTAGAGCCATTTACCAGGGTGATTGTGCATTGGGGAAAAGTAAATAATCAGGCTTTGGAAGATTCCTGGACACTGGCTCCGCACTGACCCTAATTCCAAGAGACCTAAGGCATCACTGCTGTCCACTAGTCAAAGTAGAGGGTTGGGGAGGTCAGGTGATAGCTGGAGGTTTAACTCAGGTCTGTCTCACAGTGGGCCCAGAGGGTCCCTGAACCCATCCTACAGTTATTTCCTCAGTTCCAGAATGCATAATTGGAATAGAGATAGTCAGCAATCGGCAGAATCCCCCCACTGATTCTCTGACCCATACGGTGAGGTCCAAGTGGACAATATTGGAACTTCCTCCAGCTGCCAAAATACCAAACAAAAACAATACCACACGTCTGGAGGAATTGCAGCAGGAACATGAAAGATGAAGAATGGTGGTTCCCACCACATCTCCATTGAGTTCGCCCATTGATTTATGCAGAAGACAGGTGGATCTTGGAGAATGACATTGGATCTTTGTAAACTTAATCAAGAGGGGACTCCAGTTGCAGCTGCAGTTGCAGGTGTGGTTTTATTGCTGAGGCAAATCAACACTCCCTCTGACACCTGGTATGCAGTTGGCGAATTTGTTTTTCTCTGATCCTATTAGAAAAGACCAGCAGAAGCTGTTTGTTTTCAGCTGGCAAGGCCAGAAATACACCCCAAGAGGAACAGCAGTCTGTCTCAGATCCCACCTGATGGGATCCCACCTGGGGATAGGCAAGACTATCTCCTTCACTGTTACAAGCCCAGGCCTAGCTCAGGAGCTGCTCCCAGAGGGGGCTGCACATTTTGTGCTAGGAGCAAGAAAGCACCTGCCCAGTGCCTCAAAGGCCTTCTCACACCCTCTAGGTCACATTTGTGTGGTTTTTACCACGGATATTCATAAGCAACACATAATGTTGTTTACCATGCTTTTAAAAATTATGTAAATAGTCTCATAATGTAAGTCCTTCTGCAACCAGCTCATTTTACAGTGTCTAGAATGATACACACTGACACGTTCATTTGTGTTCACTCCTGTGTGGTATCTACTACAGAAACAGGCCACAACTTATCTTCTCTTTTGATGACAGGCATTGAGATTTCCACTATTTCTGGTTTCTTATATTGTCTCAATTGGACATTCTTACATACATCTTCTTGTGCACCCACAGAGAGTTTCTGTAGGGCAGAGCTTCACAGACTCTTTGGATATCCTTTTACATGCTTAAAAATTGAGGACACCAAAGAGCTTTTGTGTATGTGGACTAAATGTATTGTTATTTACTGTGCTGGAAATTCAAACACAGAAATTTTAGATATTTATATTAATTGATTTTTTAAAAAATAATGAGCCCACTACATGTTAACATAAATAACATATTTTAGGAAAAATATCTGTATTTTCCAAAAGAAAAACAATTTAGCAATAAGAGAGGTATTGTTTTACAGTTTTGTAAATTCCTTTAATGTATGGCTTAATAATCCTTGAATTTAGATTTAGATTCTCTATCTCCTGCAATCTGTTGGAATATCAAATGACAAATAGCCTCTGGAAAACTCCAGTCATGAAATATTGAGAATATTGTTTTACAGTTTTGTAAATTCCTTTAATGTATGGCTTAATAATCCTTGAATTTAGATTTAGATTCTCTATCTCCTGTAATCTGTTGGAATATCAAATGACAAATAGCCTCTGGAAAACTCCAGTCATGAAATATTGAGAGATAGGAATAACTTCTTAGTATCATTATGAAAAGTTTGACCTCACAAACCCACTGAAAGGGTCCCACCGGGAGAACAGCTGTAGGCTATATATCGAAGAGTAGACTGGTTGAGGGGACAGAAACGTTTAGTCCACAGCGGTTGACCACAAGGACAAATATTAAAAGTCTCCTCTCCCATCTCTCATGATTGCAGCAATCAGATTCAATCTGTAGGACCGCTGTAGAGAAAACAAGCCCCTCATTTTACCCACAGAGAAATCTGAGCCCAGAGAACTTAAGGGACTTAGCCCAGGTCACACAGCCACGCTGCAGCAGAACTGGGACTAGGCTCCAGATGTCCTGCCGCACAGGTCACTTCTTTCTCCCACTCAGGACTGGTCTGTGATTACTTCCGTAAACAATGGTCAGCCCAATGGTTCTGAATGCCGGTACAAGCTAATTCCCTGAGAAAAAAGTACACATTACCCCAGGCCATCGGTCAGCTTTCCCAGAACCTAAGAGCACCTGATGTTCCTCCTGGTGTGATGTGGCAGGAGGATCGCAGCACCGTGGAGTACGTGGCTTTCCCCTCAAAAGTAAACCCGCACTGCTAGTGAAGAGGCCTGCAGGTGCACCCGCCAGTCCTGCACCAGGGCACATGGTGGAGGCCTTGCAGTGGGCACAGGCAGCAGCTCCAGAGTTCCTGCAGCTTGGAGTCCACCACTGCGCCGATGCTCACCGGCACTGACAGGCATCAGTGCTGGGGCACCTCAAATGCTGATGGATGCTGCTGAACCGTCCTCCTAAAGCTGTATGAATACACAGTTCTGCCAGTACTGTGTAGAATGGCCGTTCCATCACATCCTCACAATACTGAATATCATTAACAACCTTAGTTTTAAATGGTGCTAATCTAATCAATAAAAAAAATACCTGATTACTGGTGAGTTGAGGATCTTTTTAAAAGGTTATGCAACATCAATATTCCTTCTTCTGATGGAATGTTTTGCACATCGTATTTTATATAAATTCTCTCTATGTGCTGTAATTATCAATAGAATATCTGACCCAGTTTCCAGTGTTCTTCACGTGTTTGGAAACACATTAAGAACAAGGGAGGGACCTGATGTGGGACTAACCAAGGGATGCATAGAGCTTGTCCACAGTAACTCTGAGGCTCCCTTGTCAATTCCCCCACCACACACTCCTCAGTTTCCCCTGCTTTGTTAATTAGATAAGGCCAATAATTTTCATGGATGTAAGAAACAAAGACTCGTTTTCAATGGAAAATGTGAGGTTGGATTTTATGACTGCAGTGGTAAAAAGAAATGGGGATTTAAAAATGTGGGATGGATAAGATCCAAACCCTAAAGTTTAAAAAAAAAAAAATCANTTTCCAGTGGTAGAGGAGGCACTGGCATGCCATAGAAAAACAGTACTCAAATTATCACCTACGACACCTGTAATCAAAGCCAGAGAAGGCACGGATTTGAGTGTCCAAGTGTTTACTACCACAGAACATTTTAGTCAAACTAAGGAGTATAATAAGATAGGTTGGTTGCTTCTAACTGTGCTGGAGAACCTGGAGAAAGAAGATGATGAACTCAGAGCTTTAAATACACAGCTCAAGTTGTGTGTAAGAAACTCGAAATCTACGACTGCTCTAAAAGAAACTCTTATCTCCTGGCTGAGATTTCTGAAAGCCAAACACAAAGTCTAATCTTTCAAGTGACTGAACTACACCACAAATTGAATTCCTAACTTTTCAGGGTCTTTTTCGTTGATGTTGGGGCATTGATTGGAAAGGATTGGAGACACACAGGCAAATTTTGATCAAGCTGAGGCCTTCAAACCCCTAAATTCCACTGAGACTTCTTTGCCAATAGATGTAGCCCTTCTGCCCTGCGTGAGGAGGTTAACCCAAAAGAACCTACAATGGGCTCCCCTTAGACAGTTGCCTCGTAAGGCACTGCTGATCCTACTCCCATGTCTCCTTGCTGCTGACCAGTAACTGGACTTATGTCCCAGAAGGCCCCAGTGTCTGAGGAGCAAATTGTGACCAGAAAGAACTGCATGATTCTGCCAATTTTTATTAGCAGAAATCCAGGAATCATGTGTGGGAATGGGTCTTAAATTTGTGGGATCATGGTAGAAGGAACATAAAGTTAGATCAGGCCAAATTTATCAACATGGGCTCACTATGCCAAGATTTTGGAGTCAGTGTTTTAGCTAAAGGAGCTGGGAATGGCTCTCACAGTTTTCCTGCTGGTTGACTGAAAACCAGCCCATAGGTGTCCTGCACTAAATGAAGTGTTATAGTATAAGTGCATGCTCAGGGAGATTGAAATGCCAGCGTGTCCACTGTATCATGTAAGACTCACTCACCCCCTTGGAGGACACACACTTTGCCACACTGTGAGAAGTAAATGAGTTCCAATATCCTTAAAGAACTCTGTGGTGGCTCTTCTCTGTAGGTCAGGAATTACAGAGAGAGCTGCTACCATCATACTGGGACTCCTAAATGCAATGGGGATGATGTTATCCTGAGGACACAGGGACCACATGGTAACACTTAATTGCCAAAGACAAGGTAGGTGTGGTTACCATATGGACAGAGATGCCAAAGCCAGCAATAAAAACAGTGTGACCCACAGAGATCTTTGGCTTTGGCTGGTTAATCATGGCAACCCTAGAACTGAAATAGATGGACAGCCTACTAAATTTTTGCTCGATCTGTATAAGCAAGATCATCTCTAGTGAACAGAAATCTAACCTGAACCACCAAAACTGAGTGTCACAGCCCTTTAACCAATTCCCAGACTTGAGGCAGTTTACAGACTCAGAGACCCTTGAATGAAAGGAAGATTGGATCCCCTTGAGAAAGGACCCTGATACATTGGGAGCAATTTATGCTGATAATCTTCCTCCCAGCCTTCCTCAAGTGAGCCTAGAGCCATTTACCAGGGTGATTGTGCATTGGGGAAAAGTAAATAATCAGGCTTTGGAAGATTCCTGGACACTGGCTCCGCACTGACCCTAATTCCAAGAGACCTAAGGCATCACTGCTGTCCACTAGTCAAAGTAGAGGGTTGGGGAGGTCAGGTGATAGCTGGAGGTTTAACTCAGGTCTGTCTCACAGTGGGCCCAGAGGGTCCCTGAACCCATCCTACAGTTATTTCCTCAGTTCCAGAATGCATAATTGGAATAGAGATAGTCAGCAATCGGCAGAATCCCCCCACTGATTCTCTGACCCATACGGTGAGGTCCAAGTGGACAATATTGGAACTTCCTCCAGCTGCCAAAATACCAAACAAAAACAATACCACACGTCTGGAGGAATTGCAGCAGGAACATGAAAGATGAAGAATGGTGGTTCCCACCACATCTCCATTGAGTTCGCCCATTGATTTATGCAGAAGACAGGTGGATCTTGGAGAATGACATTGGATCTTTGTAAACTTAATCAAGAGGGGACTCCAGTTGCAGCTGCAGTTGCAGGTGTGGTTTTATTGCTGAGGCAAATCAACACTCCCTCTGACACCTGGTATGCAGTTGGCGAATTTGTTTTTCTCTGATCCTATTAGAAAAGACCAGCAGAAGCTGTTTGTTTTCAGCTGGCAAGGCCAGAAATACACCCCAAGAGGAACAGCAGTCTGTCTCAGATCCCACCTGATGGGATCCCACCTGGGGATAGGCAAGACTATCTCCTTCACTGTTACAAGCCCAGGCCTAGCTCAGGAGCTGCTCCCAGAGGGGGCTGCACATTTTGTGCTAGGAGCAAGAAAGCACCTGCCCAGTGCCTCAAAGGCCTTCTCACACCCTCTAGGTCACATTTGTGTGGTTTTTACCACGGATATTCATAAGCAACACATAATGTTGTTTACCATGCTTTTAAAAATTATGTAAATAGTCTCATAATGTAAGTCCTTCTGCAACCAGCTCATTTTACAGTGTCTAGAATGATACACACTGACACGTTCATTTGTGTTCACTCCTGTGTGGTATCTACTACAGAAACAGGCCACAACTTATCTTCTCTTTTGATGACAGGCATTGAGATTTCCACTATTTCTGGTTTCTTATATTGTCTCAATTGGACATTCTTACATACATCTTCTTGTGCACCCACAGAGAGTTTCTGTAGGGCAGAGCTTCACAGACTCTTTGGATATCCTTTTACATGCTTAAAAATTGAGGACACCAAAGAGCTTTTGTGTATGTGGACTAAATGTATTGTTATTTACTGTGCTGGAAATTCAAACACAGAAATTTTAGATATTTATATTAATTGATTTTTTAAAAAATAATGAGCCCACTACATGTTAACATAAATAACATATTTTAGGAAAAATATCTGTATTTTCCAAAAGAAAAACAATTTAGCAATAAGAGAGATATTGTTTTACAGTTTTGTAAATTCCTTTAATGTATGGCTTAATAATCCTTGAATTTAGATTTAGATTCTCTATCTCCTGTAATCTGTTGGAATATCAAATGACAAATAGCCTCTGGAAAACTCCAGTCATGAAATATTGAGAGATAGGAATAACTTCTTAGTATCATTATGAAAAGTTTGACCTCACAAACCCACTGAAAGGGTCCCACCGGGAGAACAGCTGTAGGCTATATATCGAAGAGTAGACTGGTTGAGGGGACAGAAACGTTTAGTCCACAGCGGTTGACCACAAGGACAAATATTAAAAGTCTCCTCTCCCATCTCTCATGATTGCAGCAATCAGATTCAATCTGTAGGACCGCTGTAGAGAAAACAAGCCCCTCATTTTACCCACAGAGAAATCTGAGCCCAGAGAACTTAAGGGACTTAGCCCAGGTCACACAGCCACGCTGCAGCAGAACTGGGACTAGGCTCCAGATGTCCTGCCGCACAGGTCACTTCTTTCTCCCACTCAGGACTGGTCTGTGATTACTTCCGTAAACAATGGTCAGCCCAATGGTTCTGAATGCCGGTACAAGCTAATTCCCTGAGAAAAAAGTACACATTACCCCAGGCCATCGGTCAGCTTTCCCAGAACCTAAGAGCACCTGATGTTCCTCCTGGTGTGATGTGGCAGGAGGATCGCAGCACCGTGGAGTACGTGGCTTTCCCCTCAAAAGTAAACCCGCACTGCTAGTGAAGAGGCCTGCAGGTGCACCCGCCAGTCCTGCACCAGGGCACATGGTGGAGGCCTTGCAGTGGGCACAGGCAGCAGCTCCAGAGTTCCTGCAGCTTGGAGTCCACCACTGCGCCGATGCTCACCGGCACTGACAGGCATCAGTGCTGGGGCACCTCAAATGCTGATGGATGCTGCTGAACCGTCCTCCTAAAGCTGTATGAATACACAGTTCTGCCAGTACTGTGTAGAATGGCCGTTCCATCACATCCTCACAATACTGAATATCATTAACAACCTTAGTTTTAAATGGTGCTAATCTAATCAATAAAAAAAATACCTGATTACTGGTGAGTTGAGGATCTTTTTAAAAGGTTATGCAACATCAATATTCCTTCTTCTGATGGAATGTTTTGCACATCGTATTTTATATAAATTCTCTCTATGTGCTGTAATTATCAATAGAATATCTGACCCAGTTTCCAGTGTTCTTCACGTGTTTGGAAACACATTAAGAACAAGGGAGGGACCTGATGTGGGACTAACCAAGGGATGCATAGAGCTTGTCCACAGTAACTCTGAGGCTCCCTTGTCAATTCCCCCACCACACACTCCTCAGTTTCCCCTGCTTTGTTAATTAGATAAGGCCAATAATTTTCATGGATGTAAGAAACAAAGACTCGTTTTCAATGGAAAATGTGAGGTTGGATTTTATGACTGCAGTGGTAAAAAGAAATGGGGATTTAAATATGTGGGATGGATAAGATCCAAACCCTAAAGTTTAAAAAAAAAAAATCATTGGAATTGTTTGAAAATTCAAGGATTAAATAACTTTTTGAATTCCATAGGAGTTGAATTATTCTGAACCCACAGGATATTTCGTTTTGTAGAATACACAGAAACCATGGGAAAGAAAGAGGAAGGCATGGCAAATAAGCTAGAGAGGAAACAACTTCTTTAGAGAAAGGTTTGGGACTTAAGAGGCCCCAGTAGACAGATATAAAAATGGTACTGGCGATGTACCCAAACTTAAAGTTGTGACCCAGGGTAGGGGAGATGAAATTGTTACTGGGCCTCAGAAAGTGACTGGTTTTACAAGATTTAGCGATGACCCGAAGGGAGGGTTTCTGAAATCAAGCATGAAGGATTCCCCCACGGGAAGCGCAATCTTGGGAACTACTGTGTGTTTCTCTGCACAGAGAAGCATCCTCAGTGCAGGATAAATTGGGAAGTATCACAAGAAGTGCTGGGGGAGGGGTGCGGGCCATCCCGTGCCTGGTAGCCTTCTGTTTCCATGGCGGCTGTGCAGCTGTGCAGGTAGAGCCCTACCTATGACATCCTGATGGAGGTTCCACAGGGCTGAAATGCAGCCACACTGCTCACTGGGATGTTCCCCCCAGAAGGAGGCATCACCCTAGGACTTTGCACAGAGGCCATATTGGCTGGCATGGCCATCCTCTGCCTGCTCACTGACCAGGCACTAAGAAGTGCTCTGCACAGCTTTCCCTGCGCTGTCTGTCCCACTGCCCCTGTCCTGTGTGTGGGCACACGTGTGCATGGGTCTCTCTCTGTGAAGCTGTCCTGGCCCATTATTCAATGTGCTTGAAGACGCTTCACAAATGTAGAAGGTTAATCCCACTTAGGGAAGGCGAGCTTTTCTTGCAAGGTCAGGCTCAGAGAAGAGCGGAGGCCTGACCTGCCAGTTTTGGCCTTCTTCTTGTAGTTCTGTAAAGTGGTGTTAACCCACCATTCCTGGTGGCAAAGACCTGGAGAAGGGCAGGGCTGGGAAAGGCTCAGCCATGCTGCCTCCATCGGGCGGGTCTGCGGAGGGTGTCTGCGTTGTCTGTTCAAGACCCCTTAGGCGAGGTCTAGGAGGAGAGAGAGCTGAGGAGCATCCTCCCCACTGCACCCTCCCCACTGTGTCTGTCCTCCCCCTGCACCTGGGGGACAGAGAGCAGAGGAGCAAATGTATCTGCAAAGTTTAATCATCTGAAATACTGGAGAATGAACAGGAAATGACACTCTCGGGCTCTCTCTCAATTCAAGGAGGAAATGGAAAGTTAAGGGGCTCTTTGGTATGTATGTTTGTTTTTGTGCTTTGCAGTTAAAATAGCACAGTCAAGTCCTAGAAAATTCAACATTTTAGACAAGTGGCCTGAGACAGAACCATAGACCGAGGAGGCATTGTTTCATTTTGGGTTTCTGAAGGCAAAGGGTCCCAGGGTCCACTGCACATAGCAAGACTGCAATGGCCATGCGGCCCACCAAGGGGCAGGAAATAGAGAAAAATGCAGGTGAGTGGGAACCATGTCGAATGCAAGGCCATGAGCTCTCCCTGGAGACACGAATGTAGGAAACCTGGGGTGTGAGGACATGAAAGCAGTGACACCACATAGTCCACACTCAACTCAGTGTGAGGGTGAAAGAATTTGGGGGCTGAAAACTGCGTGGCAGTTCAGAGGCTCAAACTACACAGACAGCATGGAGTAGGAGCAGAGCAGCACTGGGTAGTCCCGGGACTCTGTGCACATTCCAAAGTCTGCAAGATTCGTGAGTATGACTGTCTGGGATAGTTCACCGTGGATACGGTTTCTGGTTTTGTTTTCTCTCCCAAGGATATGAGAAGCACAGAATCTTGGCAGCCCTTTCAGAGGAACACTTCTCTTGATTGCTCCAAGTTCACATGCTGGCCCCGTTTGATGCCCATCTCCTGCACTGCAGAAGGCTCAGGCCCTTCCTGAGAATTCCCACAGACCCCAAGGGGCTCACTGTCCCTGACCTCTCTGACCACCACACCCCAGCTGCTCCGTCAGTTACTCATCTTAGCCACCCTCTCATCTCAGGGGCTGCTGTCTTCTCCCCATGTGCTCCCCCACATGCAGACACCATTCTGCGTTTTTTTGGTTTTTTTTGTTTTTTCATTTTTTTTTTTTGTCTTTTTTCGTGTCCGGCAACGGATCGCAACCCTCAGTGTCGTGCCCAGACCGGACCAGGACCGGCAACGGGATCGCAACCCTCGGTGTTGCGGCCGCACCTCGCTCAGCCAGTGAGTGGAACCGGTCTGTATGTGGGATCCGAACCCTTGGCGGGAGCGCCGCCATGCTCCCAAGCGGTGCACTGTAGCAGTGCGCCACTGGGCCGGCCCCTGTTCTGCATTTTTAATCCCCAAAGAAAGGTGCATGATAGCCAGCAAAGGTCAGTCGTTGATGTTCTGGCCACCCATGATCAAGCTCCCTGGCCTTCAGGGGCAGGGATCGTCTCCATGATGACCTTCTCCTTCAGGGCCACCCACCCTCGCTGAGCAGGTGTTTCCACCATCTCTGTGCCTCTTCCCACCTGCAGCCATCTCTAAGTTTCCCTAGTTATTAGCAGAGCAAGGAAGCTCTATTTGACTGGGAACTCTCATCTGCAGGGCAGAGAGCTCACTGTTCTTAACTGAAGTGGCCTCCCAAGGTGCATTCCTAACAAAAGAATCCACTCAAAGATGGACTCCAGTTCTACCCTAAAATTCAGACACAGCCTCTCACATTCTTTTCATTTCTGCTCAAATACTAGTAACCACCCGCCTTGGGACATGGTGCTCACAGCCCACAGCCAGTGCAGCGGCTGGTGATTTGCTCACACTCTGCATTGCATGAGCATGGGCCTGATGATCATGGATATTCCCATGAATTCCGTTGACCCCACTAAACTTTAGAAAAGAGGGACATAAAGAGCCTTGGGGTTGAGATAACTAAAAGTACTGCTCAGATGCAGAAATGCAAGGGAAGTAGAGTGTGCTGTTGCCAAAGTATTCACCACTCCTTCCTACTGGGCCACCTCCTTGATCCGGCGGTCACGTGACTTGCTTTGGCCAAAGAAATGATGGAAATGAAAGGACCTGTCCCAAGCAGAAGCTTTAATAGCTACCGTATGGTGCCTCCATCTTTCTTTCATTTCCCCTGTCTTGAACCCCACATACACCAAATGGGGGCTGCGGTTCAGCCTGGATCTCAGAATAGGAGATAAGCCACAGAGCCATGACTGACCCACGCTGGACAAGAGAGAAAACTTTGTTGTGTAGGCCACTAAGGGTTCGATTTGGGGTCCATTTGCAACAGCAATATAACTTAGCATGAGCAGATGGCTGCAGTGACATTAGATTTCATTTCAACCAGGAAAAGGGGAATTCACTGGTGGGCCTTTAATTGCACTTCAGTATCTTACCTACACAAGAAGATTTATACTGTTCAAATATTACATTTTATAGTGCTGGCATTATAGCTACACCATCGAATGCTGCTCACTGAATATCTTCTCAGACTGGTGAGGACGGACAACATATCTGGCCGTAATTCAAAGTAGCACATAGAAAACAGAAGTGAGTTTTCATCCTAGTATTATGGTGACTTCATTAATGTCCTTTCCTGACAGATTCAGAGGCTGCTTCAGGCAGCAGCAGTACTGCCCACCTCACTGATGGCGGTGAGCACTGGCCAATGATCACGCCCACGATGGGGGGAGAACTTCAGTACCCTTGTACAGAAAAACTTAAAGCGGGAAAGCAATCCCTTCCCAGGGAAGGGTCACTAATCTGAGAATAGATACCTGGTGAGAGGACTCTGTGCATCAGTAGCTAAAACCCAGTCATTTGCTTCTCTCTTAATCCCTTTCCCTTGCATCAATACAATGAGTCAGAAACAAAACTCCAGAGAAGAAAATAGTGAGGGACACATTTAAAGATCAAAGCATGGACCTCCAAAAAGGCGGAGAAAGGAAGGCCAGAAAAGGCGAAGGGTGTCTTGGAAGCTGAGAGAACAGGTTTTAGGCAGAGTGCCTGGTCAACAGGATCAGAAACAGCAAAGGGGCCAGTGGGACGTAGCTGAAACCCCTACAAGTACAGCGCCTGGGAGGGTGTGGGAGTCTTTTCCAGAACACATCTGGAGAGTGAATAGATCAGAGTCAACTGCAGTGGGAGAAAGAGAACGAAAAGGAAGAAAGTCAATAAAGCCAGCTTAGACTAACTATGCTTTGGAGAGCTTGGTAGAGAAAAGTGGGTAAAAAAAAAAACTAGGGACTAGAGGTTAACTGGAAGTTGAAGGCCAGTAAGATCAAGGGATGGAAGAATTTCACACATTGTCCTATCCTGTCCTAATGTGTACATCTACCATACCGGATGACGTTTATTTAAAATACCAAGTTATCACAAATATTCCTGGTATTCAGTTTCTTTCACTGATCTTTAGATTCCTATGCTCTCTATTCCTGTCCTAGCTTAGAATCACACAAACACACATGCACACACACATGCACGCACACACATTCCCAGGCACACACGTGCACACAGAGACAACTATGTGAATAACCAACAAGATCCCGTGGGAAAAACAGTTGCTTGGCCCGGCCTTAGATCACAGATCATTGAGCATTATACCCAAGACTGCAGGAGAGAAGAGGAGCTGGACCTGAAAAACTTGGAAGGAAACGTCCGACTGTGCAGGTTATTTCTTCAGACACAAGATTTCAGTGTAAAATTCCAGAAAAGATGAGCGACGCTTTATAAGGAGAGAAAATCAACAGCATTTCTAATTTTATTTCTTGTTAAGGTGACAGCAGGTAATTGTGAGAACAAATGAGATTGGCAAGCCCCACCCTCAGCAAGGAGGGGAAGGCAACAGAGAGCAGAGATTCCTATGCTCTCTATTCCTGTCCTAGCTTAGAATCACACAAACACACATGCACACACACATGCACGCACACACATTTCCAGGCACACACGTGCACACAGAGACAACTATGTGAATAACCAACAAGATCCCGTGGGAAAAACAGTTGCTTGGCCCGGCCTTAGATCGCAGATCATTGAGCATTATACCCAAGACTGCAGGAGAGAAGAGGAGCTGGACCTGAAAAACTTGGAAGGAAACGTCCGACTGTGCAGGTTATTTCTTCAGACACAAGATTTCAGTGTAAAATTCCAGAAAAGATGAGCGACGCTTTATAAGGAGAGAAAATCAACAGCATTTCTAATTTTATTTCTTGTTAAGGTGACAGCAGGTATTTTTGAGAACAAATGAGATTGGCAAGCCCCACCCTCAGCAAGGAGGGGAAGGCAACAGAGAGCAGTGAGTGGCTGAGGCTCCCTCCGGAACAGGACGGGGGGACAGGATGCACACAGAGACAACTATGTGAATAACCAACAAGATCCCGTGGGAAAAACAGTTGCTTGGCCCGGCCTTAGATCACAGATCATTGAGCATTATACCCAAGACTGCAGGAGAGAAGAGGAGCTGGACCTGAAAAACTTGGAAGGAAACGTCCGACTGTGCAGGTTATTTCTTCAGACACAAGATTTCAGTGTAAAATTCCAGAAAAGATGAGCGACGCTTTATAAGGAGAGAAAATCAACAGTATTTCTAATTTTATTTCTTGTTAAGGTGACAGCAGGTAATTGTGAGAACAAATGAGATTGGCAAGCCCCACCCTCAGCAAGGAGGGGAAGGCAACAGAGAGCAGTGAGTGGCTGAGGCTCCCTCAGGAACAGGACGGGGGGACAGGATGGGGACAGGATGGAGATGCTGGGCCATCTTCCTGGGTTTTACCTCCTGAGGAAAGCACAGGCGTCCAGGAGCGCTGTGGGACACAACAGAGCAGGAGATTCAAACACTGATTTCTTTTTTTTTTTTAAACCAACAAATTGATGTTTAAATCGATAAATAAATGAAGGAGGATACTAAGAGTTTTCCCTGCCCTTCCCCCCACCACCGTGAGTACTTGTCACACTCACATTTTCCCCGACTCCCTAGTCCTAGCAACTGCAGTGTCCCAGGGAGCTCAGGCACGTCTGGTCCTCACCAGCCAGGGCACTTCCTGCTCTGGCCTGAGTGACACAACCACCCCACCCCACTTGTCTCTTATTGAATCAAATGTCACGCTCTCAGGTTAACAAGACACTGGTAGTCCTCTAACTTCTTCTGGAATGTGGGTAATTAATATATCTTCATGCAAATCTGTTCATATACTCATTCACTCATTCGTTTACAAATGCTTGCTGAGTGCCTGCACTGTGAGAGTCACTGTGCTAAGTGTGCTGGGACACAGCATGGACAGACAGGCCCTGCCCACAAGGGGCGTATAGTCTATGCAGTCCTAAGCTGGCTGCTCACAAGAGTAGTCCTATAGCCCTATTTCTCAAAGTGTGATCCTTGCCTGTACTGCAGTGACCTGAGATGTTGGTCAATACAAAACAGGGATTCCTTTTTTTTTCTTTTTTTTTGGTCTTTTTGTGAGATTGGCCATACCGTGCTTAGCCAGTGAGTGCCCCGGCCATCCCTATATAGGATCCGAACCCATGGTGGGTTTTTTTTCTTTTGGTCTTTTTGTGAGATTGGCCGTACCGTGCTTAGCCAGTGAGTGCCCCGGCCATCCCTATATAGGATCCGAACCCATGGTGGGAGCGCTGCTGCGCTCCCAGTGCCGCACTCTCCCGAGTGTGCCACGGGCTCAGCCCACAAAACAGGGATTCTCAACCTTGGCATTATTGACACTTGGGGCCTGATAACTCTGTTGTGGGGGGCTGTCCTGTGCATTGTTAGCAGCATCCCTGGCCTCTACCCACTTGACACCAGCAGCACCCCCTAAGTTTTGAAAATCAAAAATGCTTCCAGGTATTGCCAAATGTCTCCTGTGGGTAGTGGAGACACACCGACCCAAATGTCCCTAGTTGATAAACACTGATAAAGAGATTCCTGGCTCTACCCCCATTTCTGGACCAATAGCACCCCCAATGCCTCTGAATCTCTGGGGGAGGGATCAGGAGCAGGAATCTGGATGATCACAGCGCACAGTGGAGTCGGTACAGGCTGAAATTTGAGAATCATCACCAGGGGCCTTACAACCCTCTGCAATAGCTTGTAAATATTTTTAAACAATTAAATTATAATTAATACATTTTCATAGCTAAAAAGTTTTCCTACATTTGAATTTTTTGAGAATTTATACTCTCTATGGTTGGTATCTATGGTAACTGTCAAGAAACCAGATTTTGTTATTTCTCAATGCATATGTATATATACACATTTCATTTTACCAAACAAAATGGATTATCTGTTTCCAAAATTTTCATGATAGTAACTATTGGCATTATTAAAATGCAGCATATTACATACTGCTTTATTTTATTCTCTAATTCTTTTGCTTTATCAATGAGATTGCCATTTCCTGAAGTATAGAGATATTATAATACCTCAACATCGTTACACCCATCTTCATTCCTAGAACGCTGTTTGGCCCTCAAACCTTGACCTTCCCCCATGGTGACTTCTAAGGCCCACTTACGGGAGGTTGAGCACCGTCTCAGATTAGCAACAGCCGTGACATACTGTGGCCCCAAATATTTTTCATATGTCGTTTTTCCATGGAGTCTGGCCAGACACTCAGTGTTGTCATTGAACAGAAGGTTTTTGGTTTCAGACTGGAACAAGCAAAACTTCCCTGGGCAGTCAGGTCCATTTCTTCCAAACAGGGCCTGTGCCAAAAGGGCAGACGGTAAGTGAATAGCAAGGAAAACACAGAGTTTATGGATTAAGAGAGTCCAGTGGTGTTTCTTCCATCCAGGACCAGTTCTGGGAAAACCATGGGGCAAAAGGAGCTGAGTTCTGGAACGTTCCACCTCCTTGGCTGACTCTTCTCCTGTCCACCCTCCTGGGGACAGTCCCACCCTGAGCAGAGAGTCCAGTGGTGTTTCTTCCATCCAGGACCAGTTCTGGGAAAACCATGGGGCAAAAGGAGCTGAGTTCTGGAATGTTCCACCTCCTTGGCTGACTCTTCTCCTGTCCACCCTCCTGGGGACAGTCCCACCCTGAGCTCCACACCATTTCTAATCTCATTTCCTGCCATCTTTCCTTCCTTCTAAATCTGTGACCTCTTGCCATAGAACTCATGGGTGACTAGGGGACAGCTGAGAATTTTTGAGATCTGCCCCCAAAAGTTGACCACCTAGAACATTCTAAAATGCCAGCTCTCTCAGACGGGCAGCCTGAGTAGGAAAACCCAGTGGCTATCCCAGGCAGGTGCCTCCGCCTCTCTCAGCCACAGCTCCTCGTCCATACCCGGGCTCCCGTGTGGTGGGCTGTGAAGGCCAACACCTCGATGATGGCAGATTTCTTACCAGCACCAGTGAGCATGCCATAGTAAGGGCTCAACAAGTGCCAGTTACTGTGGCTGTTATTATTATTCCAGGGCCATTGTCTTCAAAAACACACCTAGAAACGTGATTTTGTAATGTAAAAATAGAAGTTCTAATAGAGAATCCCAGATTTTAATGAAATTTTAGGATTTCCTTCTAATCACTTTCACATAGACAGCCCTAATCTATGGGACAAGTTCTGAGTCTGTGGTTTCAGAGGCCTTATTATTCAGTCAGCCCAGGCTCAGGAAACATCACCAGAATAAAGCACTCTCTACCGAGGCATTGTGGGAGGAAGGCTCCATCACTTCCCACACTTGCCTGGAGGATAACAGGAGGGAAAAGGACAGTAACCAAGCCAGGCAGTGAACACAACAAGCCCAGAGGTACAGAGACTCAGGGCAGAAGTTAAGTCAATCCCTGAAAGCTCAGAGTTGGAAGCCTCTGTGTTGTTCTGTTGAGACTCTGGGCAGCACCACAGCATGAAGCTAATACTGTCACCACCAACTTCAAGCAGAGGGACTAGAAAGAAAGGATGAGTGGGCTGATTCATCAAGCTCTGTGATTTCCCCATCACAGGAGCTTGCGCAGTTAAGAAAGAGCTGGAGGCACTGACAGTCCATACCTGTTGTTGGAGCAGCACCTGTTCAAGGCGTTCTACCTTATCTTGCCGAGATACCACAGCATGATTTGGGGCCACAGCCAGGTGGCAGCTCCGAGCCTCAGTCACAGGCTTCCGAGTGCCATCGAGGCACAGAAGCTCAAAGTCCTTTAGTTTCAAATCCCTAGCCCACGGTTCAGTGTTCTTTCCTGGGGAGAGAAAGAAGTTGGCATCAGCCACTCTCCCCTGCTTAGACAAGGGGTCTGTTCTGGGTGGGTGTGACCATCCCACTGGCCTCTCAAAATGCACACATGAGGCTGTGCTGATGTAACGGAGAGAGAATGAAGCTTTGTCCTGCATAATCCATACATACTTCAAATACATCAAGCATTAGTGCTGTGTCTACACAAGGGAATATTATTCATCAATAAAAGGGCTGAAGTTCTGACACATGGTGCAACATGAATGAACTTCGAAAACATGATGCTAAGTCAAAGAATCCAGACAGAAAAGACCACATATTATATGATTCCATTTACGTGAAATGTCCAGAACAGACAAATCCACAGAGACAAAGTGGATTGATAGCTGCCAGCGCTGAAGGAGTGGGGAGGGATTCTTTACGAGGTGATGTGAGTGTTCTAGAGCTGGGCTGTGCTTGTGGTTGCACGACTCTGTGAATCTGCTGGAGACCACTGAATTGTACACTCTGAATGGGTGGATCTTATAGAATGTCAATTGTATCTCAATAAATCTGTTAAAAGTTCTTTTTTAATTTTTTAAAAAATTTGATAGTGTATTTAAAGGAAAAATATACCATGGTCAAGACAGTCAACACAGTTTTAACCCAGGAAAGCAAAGATGGTTTTACTATTAGAAAATATAAAAATACTTATATTTAATAGATAAAGGGAGAAAAGCCATATGATTATGTTTATAGATGCAGAGAATACATTTGTTAAAATTCAAAACCCTTCACCTATGCCATATTTTCCAGTGAGTTCCAAAAAAAGGATAGCTGGTTTATGTTCCAGGAGAAATTGTTTTCTCCTTCCTCTCATATTCAAATGCTCCTAGTAAACACAGAAAGGACAGGAACTTCTATGGGTTTATTAAATATGTTTAGTCAATTCCAGTAAAATAGAGCTGTAAAGTACCAGAGAACGTTAAGATTAAATGCGACATCAGTCTGATCCCTGGAGGTCACTTTGGTTGAACAGTTCATAAATTCTAACTGTAATCACTGCACGTCTACGTGTGTTCATGCCCCTGCTTGTCTCTTTTTGCCCTCTCTCCTTAAGAAAACACGTCATTCATTCTCTTGTCTTCCTCTACTTGATATAGAGGTAATTCCAAATTTACATGTCTGGCCTTAATCCCTCTCCTGAGAGACGTGGGGAGGGGCAGGAAGAGAAGGCAGAAGTGACTGTGACTGGAGGAGGGGGGCAGAAAGTTGAGGCAGTTCTTTCTGAGGGGACAAAACAGCAAGTCATCTGCTGAGCCGGGGGTGGGGATGCGGAATGGTGCCTGAGGGGAGAGAGGTGGTTTGGAAGGTAGCAAATGGCTGAGGAGCCTTGAATTCAGTAACTATTTTTTTCATCTAGAGATCAGAAAAGAGAGTGATTGTTCAAACACTGTCTGGTAGATTGTCTTCCATCATCTGCATCTACTGTGGTTTTGTCCCCACTAACTCCCAAGGAGTTTCCAGACCAAGGGCTCACATGAGACTGAATGAAGGCCTCTACTTCCCTTTTTAAAAAGGGGAACTTTCTTTTTTATTATGGATCACGGTCATTATTATTGTTATTACATTACTATTTTTATTAAACCTCCCGCTACTGATGCATGGGAGAAGGCAAAATAAAAATAAAAATAATAATAATAATAAATAAATAAATAAATAAAAAGGGAAACTTTCTTCGCATATTGTTTTTTAGTATCATCCACACTCAGTTTCCTATAGGCATGCATGATCTGGTGCAGGCAGACGGTGTATTTCTGTAGTTGACAAGTCAAATCCAGTGAGACATTTGCTGCTGTGTGTGGCTGGAAGGTGTGTGTGTGTGTGTGTGTGTGTGTGTGTGTGTGTGTGTGTGTGTGTGTGTGTGAGAGAGAGAGAGAGAGAGAGAATTCAGTTTCAAAATCAATGTGATAACTACAGATGTACCATGTTGCCAACTGAGGTAAAGAATCAAAAGTCTGGAAAATGTCATACTACCTTCCCAATTGGAAATGCGAATACAGGATGTGTTGTGATGCCAAAGACTCTGCTTTGAAGGAGAAAGGGAAACATCTTCACCTACCATCAGTGTTCTCCACGACAGTGACGTCTTTCAAAAATGCAACATCTCCAGCCTTGTCAGCCAGGCACCTAAAATGTTCCAGAAAATAAACACATCACCAGAGAAGAGAAATTATTAGAGTTTTTATAAATATGTGTAATATGCATTCCAAAAGCTGAAACATGGAAGTAAACATGTGACAGATAAAGAGAAATGTTTGCAGGAACTTATGGTTTAAAATGGTAGATTGAACATATATGTGTACGTTCCCTCCTTCTAAAATCCCAATAAAGTGACATTGATGAGATTTTTTTAAAAGCCATTCATCCATAAGAGAGAAAGGGAGAGAGAAGATAATAATGATAATGTTTGGAAGTTACAGAGCAAACGGATGGCAGTAATTGACCTAACAGAGCAAAGAGAGCTGTACCAGCAGCTGGAAGGAGAGTAGGCACAGAAGAAAGCTGATGAGCACTGTAGAGCTCCAGAAATGCTCAGTCATCAGAGGTACTAGGCACCATCGAAAGTGGCTGAGAACAAGAACACTGGGCAGAGCCTAAATAAGATGCAGTGTAGTCCCCTCATATCTCTTACAGCTGGGAAACTGCTCCTCCCTCACCCTGGCAGAACAGTTAAGGTTTGTCTACTGGGGAGGTTGAACCTGAACAACACTATGGGCTACAGAACAGAACACAGCTGAGGACAGAGGCACAACATTGAAAACAGAGAATGGAGTGAAAAGTCTACATCCAGGAAGGCTAAATCACAGCACCATTCCCCCATTCAGCTTCCAGAAAGCTGGCTGTCAGGACTACACCTCTCAAGAAGCAGACAGCAGGATTTCTCCTCTGGGAATTTGTTCAACTCAAGAAAAATACCTACAGTTTCTGTTATTTGGATGCCCAGTATGAAATGACACAGACCAACTGACCTACAATGAGGCCCGGTACTTGCCAAGACTTGGAAACTGACACAGAGCTAACGGTCACCTCCAGTGCACTCTTTTTTTTTTTTTTTTTAACACTTCACTCTTAAATATGGACAGCCAGAGACCATCAGGTACTTCAAGAAAAAACATAAAAAATGGAGGTCAAAACAATTACACTCAAAGGATACAGAGACAATAAATGGGAGAAAATAAAACTTTAAAATACAAAAAAATGCTACAATTAATATCATTAAAGAGATTAAAGAAAGTGCAGCATTCATGAAACAAGAACAGGAAGCTCTACAAAAGAAAAACAGCCAAAATACAAAAATACTTCTTAGAAAGTAAAAAATAATAATTATAAAAATTATTTTAAATGATATAAGATTAGAAGACTAAACTGAGCAAGTATCTCAGAAACTAGAAGATAAAAAACAGTAATAAAAAATAAACAATAAGGAAATCAGAGGATAATCCAGAAGAATCTATAATTAAAGAATTAAAGTTTAAAGAGAAATAGAAGGATGGAAATTATCAAACAGAAAATAAAGGAAAATGTCCCAGAGCTGAATAACTTGAGTTTCCAATCAAAAAGCGTCCACCAAGTGCCCAATCTAATTAATTAGGAGAAGACTGACATAAAGAAATAACATTATGAAGTTTTTAAACACCAAAGATAAAAAAAAAAGCTCAAAAAGATTTCAAGAAGAAAAAACTCATGTACAAAGAATTAGGAATCAAAAATACTACTTGATTTCTCAACAACTCTAGAAATTAGAAGACAATGAATTAATGCTTCTAAAATTTTGAATTAGCCATATTTTTTATCCTTTCTTCTTTCTATGTTACATTCTGAATATTTTTTTTTACATATCTTCCACTTCATTAATTCTCTTTTTAGCTGTGTCTAATCTGTTAAACTCATCAATTGCACAGTTAATTTTAATTGCTGTATATTTTTCCTTTCTAAAAGTTTTATTTGCCCCTTTTTAAAAATGCTAACTTTTTTTTGTTGGATCTTGCTTCTGATGACTTTTTTCTCCTGTATACTGGTTAAAATTATTATAATCACCTTTTATTGTCATTTAAAGAATATTTTTGAGCAGTCTTTGAAAACTAATCTGAAGATGCTGTCTTCCAGACAGGTATCCTAGAAGGATCATTAGTCTGGGACGACTTTTAAAAATATTTGTAAGCTGATAATTTTGAACCATCCCAGGGGACGCAAGTTTGAATCACAAATTCATGCAAGAATTGGCTCATGGTTTCAATTTCTCAGGGACGGTGTTCTTCCTGTCTTCCTCACAGCTGGGCAATGTGAAGCCCTGGAAGTGGGCATGGAAGTTACTTCTGGTTCAGTCTTACCTTAAGGGTGTATGTAACCTCTTGGGGTCAAGCAAGTCTGTCGAACAAAGAGTTTCCATTTTCTTTCTGAATTTCTATTCTCCCTCAGATTTTAGTCTGATAATTCCTCATTATCTTGTCTGCTATTAAACGCTTTTAAGATCATGTGTGTGTGAATGCATATGTGTATGTACTTAATCCAGCATGCTTACTTGTTTTTAGTGGGAGAGATGGTCAAAATAGCCTAATGCTGCCATTTCCCAGATATAGAAAACCTGTCAAAATTTCTAGGAAAAATGTTTTCCAACCTAGACTTAGTTATCTGGCCAAATGAAATCATTTCAAAGGTAGACTAAAGATGTTTTCAGCCATGTAGATACTCAAAAAATAGCAATTCCCATTCACCCTTTCTCAAGAAGCTGCTGGAGGATGTGTTCTGTTCCAATAAAACCTAAGAAAGCAAAAGCTATGAGATCCAGAAAACAGACAATCTAACATGAAGTAAGACACAGGGAAGTCCTAGAATGATGTTCAAGGGAAATGTCAGGACAACAGACGTGCAGGTGACCAGAGAACAACCAATCTGGACTAGAGCAGGAGGATGGAAGTCTGCAGGAGCAACATTTCCAGGTAGATGATGGAACTGGGAAGGCACCAGTGTGTGTGTGTGTGTGTTGTTTTTATTGTTGTTGTTGTTGTTAGGAGATTTACACTGCTAGCAGAGTTTTGAAATTACTAATTTTTTTAAAAAAGCATGGAAAATTAGACAAACAAAAAATAAGATATCTATGAACTCTAGAGTAAACAAAAAGTTTGTACCATAAGGGAAATACAATTTTGCTATGCCACATATTTAATATGAGAATAATGCCCACATCATCATAACAATGTAAGCTCTGAATATGGGTGTTAAAGAGAGGTGAAGTTTGTGGTTGTGGGGCAGAAGAGGCTCAGGGGGCAGTAGGAGAGGCTAGATCTTGTTCCATAGTAGAAAGTCAGCAGAAAATAGCGGAAAGTTAAAAATTAAGAACCCAGCAGTATAAAGATGTTAGAAATATAGGGATGAATAAGACTTCAGGTTCCAGCTCCTAACTATTTTGCTATAAATTTCCCCAGTCTAGATTCTAGATATACTTTGAACAAAAGACAAAGCATTTTCTTCTAACATAAATAGGAATACTAAAGTGTAGGTGTTTCCAGTGGAGTAATACCTTGCTGCAGGTCTGAAAAAAGAAATAGGACCACGAGATTCCTTTGGATTCTTATCAGACATGTGTCTATTTAACATTTTTGAGTGGAATCACATCCCAGTTTTTCCATTTGCAAATCCTTAGTCTCTTTGAGATATTTTTGTACATTCACAAAACATTTTTGGGGTTTTTACAAGTCATTCAGAGTACAGCAAAAACTACTTTTGTATCATCCCATCACTGGAGCAAAGGCTACTGAATTTATATTTAACTCAAAGGCCACATACTCTTTCTCAGGTACATGACACCCTCTGGTGGTGAAATATGCTCTTGGCGAACAGAGAAAAAGCAATGGGGGAAGATCCTCTGCACCCTTCAAACCCGTTGTGAATAGTTATCATTAATCGCTAAGTGCTAATAATTTGTGAATTCTGAAAACTTTTGGGGGGTTTGTTTTTCACTTCACTACTGGAGAATAACAATGTAATACTGCTTTCTCTTTGCCATTTCTAAGGCCAAAGTCAAAGAGAAAAGTGAAAGCGTTAAGACATAATGGTGACCTCGGTGAGGGGAGAGGATGGTGGCTATGGGAAAGAAAATTCCTCCCTATTAGACTGAATTGTAGAAAGTACTTAGAATAGCACATACGCTACCCACTTGATTTTGAGGATGAGGATGTTGACACCCACTAAGGTCAACTTTGGTTTAAAGTTAGACTGAATTGTAGAAAGTACTTAGAATAGCACATATGCTACCCACTTGATTTTGAGGATGAGGATGTTGACACCCACTAAGGTCAACTTTGGTTTAAAGCCACAGGGAGGACCACAGCAGAGCCGCAGTGACAGCCTCCATCTGGGTGGTGGGTGTAGTGGAGAGAGCCCTCACTGGTGCCGCCCATTAGCAGACCCTCAGGGTGAAACCTGGCTCTGCTGTGACAGGCCACATCTGGTCCCTTAGACCTGCAGTGCCAACATGCTGATGCTTGGTCACAAACTCACCTGAAAGCCCCGGTGTAGCCATAATATCTCTCGTTGCTGTTGGGCACACACTTATCCTTACCCTCATCGTTGCCAATACACAGAGCACAGAGATTGGAAGTTGGGTCAGACCCAGGGGCACAGCTTTGACTGAAGAATTCACCTAAACAGAAGGAACATGGGAAGTCAGCTCTTCCAACCTGAGTCAATGTAAATGGCCTTTACCTAACAGGAGACACAGCTTGGTTTCAGTTCATTATATTGCCCAGGACAGATAGAACACATTCACTGCCACAGAAAGTGACATTTTATAACCAACACAGGACCCACCAGAAGTCAGGAAAGCTTCAGGCAGCAGGCACTGACAGGAAAACTGACTGAGGCTGGAGAAGAGAGCTGTGAGCATGCACAGGGTCCCATCATCACAGCCTTGAGGTGGGGACTCAGCTGATGAGCATGAAGGCCATCTCTAGCAGGGCCTGCTGGCTGCTGGGATCCGATTCTCCCTTTTTCTCAGTAATGGAAGCCCTGCTTTTTACCAGGGAACCTGGCTCCTTGATATAAAGACTACACTTATCAGATGCCCCCTGGCCAGTATAGCCATGTGGCTAGGTACCAGCTGGTGAAACAGAAGCAGGAGTGTTGGGTACCAACTTCTTAGAAACATCCTTAAAAGACATTTGGCACATGCCTTGGCCCCTCCTTCTCCTCCCATTTCTTTATCCTCCATGTGGAATGCAGAAGCAGGGACTGTACCTCCAGGTGTGATGGGGGCCATGAGGAGATCTTGAGCATGGAAGCCACAAATGGCAGAGTGGCCAGATGTTGGAAGCCCAGGTCCCTGACCACATTGTCACCATGTGAGCTCTGGATATCTCACCTCTGGACTTTACTTACATTTGAGGGAAATGAGCTTCCTTCTTGGTTAAGCCTCTACTATTTGTGGGGGTTTCTGCTCCTTGCAGCTGAACCTAATCTGAATTAACCCATCGTGTGATTTAACCAAAGGAAAGAGGAAATGAAGGTGACATGAAAGCCCTGCCCACTGAGCAAGTGTCATCCATCATCAGACTCCTGCAGCCCCTGCCGTTGGAAAAGCCACACTATGTGCAACTTCGGGAGGTTTCTACAATGACCTAGCAGCCACCCTGCAGCTTGGAGGCCACCATGGGGCTTGGTGAGAGCAGCAACCATGTGCACTGCCAGAGAGGAGCAGAGCCACATGGATGCCCCAGCCAGGACCAAAAACCCATTCGTAATGCAGCAGTGCCCTGCCCTAGGAAACACCTGCACACAAGGTGAGCCACGGCGAGAACCTGCCACACACCTCCACGTCACCGGGCCCCCAGCAGGCAAGGCACAGTTGTGCTGACCAAGGTGAGTGTGGAGGGTGGTACGAAGAGAAGGCCCCAGAAGGAGGCAGAGCCAGGCCCTGGAGGTCTTATGCAGTTTCCTTTACAGTGTAGAGTAAGCAGTCAGTTCGGTTTAGTAACAAAAGTCACCTTTCACGAGGCAAGCAGGAATCTTTCCCCAAGGTAGGAAGCCAGGGCCTATGAGGAATTTAGATCTGGAGCTCCAAGAGGTAAAAAAAAAAAAAAAAATTCATACCTCCTGGTACCTGCACCCAATCTCAGGGTTCAGAGAAACAGGCTGATATTCTAATTTTCTACCTTGGGAGAGGGCAGATGGGACATGGGAAGCTTTGTGCAGGGAACCTCCAGTGCATCCACGATTCCAGGAGGCAGCCACAGGGAGACCTGTGGGCTACAGTAAGCTTGCAAATCCCATGCCCCTCCCTTCTCTGAGTTTCCACAGCACCACGTGCCTACCCCTCCAAGATGACCCACCACAACACCCTCTGGACACCTTACCAAATTTGCAGGAGCCTGTCTGGTTGAAAAGCAGGCCTATGGGGATGTTCCAGCCTGCAGTCCTGCCCACGGCGGTATGGCAGGACTTCCTGCCTTTCAGAGAGTTCCAGGTGAAGTCAGCCTCTGATTTCCTAACCGCGGCCACAGCCAGATACCCTAGCACGAGAGACAACAGAAAAGCACGTCTTAACATCCCGCAGGCCCGACATATATGGATTCTAGAACAGCTGTCTGCAACTCAGGCCAACATAGGTCAAGAAGCATCACCAGGTAATAATTAAACCCAAATAACTGGCCGTTGTTAGGTAGACCGAAAAACCTTAAGCTGCTGCCCCATGTTGAGGTAAGATCAATCTGGGCTATGAAATAATAGTGAGAAAAGCTGATCCTTTAAGTGATTATACAGGACTGTCCTCAACCAGCCACATAATGTCCCTAAATTACGAACCAGCAATTCACCTTTAGACGTGAACTACTAAAGCAACAAACACTGAACAAGAGTGACCCCAACAGTGCATAAATCACCGCCTGCACTATGCACCAGGCAAGAGCGATGACGGCCACCAGACTAACTGCTGTGTGGATGTAGGGGAGCATGTACGTCTCCAAGGACCGCCCTGTGCTGAGTCTGAACCAGCCCTGCACTGTGAGAGTTAACGTGGTTGCTGTCCTCCTTCTGACAGAGGGCACCTGCCAGACGCCCACTGAAGGCCAGTGCCAAGTCTCTTCCAAAGCTGAGTGAGCACCAGCTCTGGTGAGCAGGTGCGGGTGGTGCACACAGCACTGTATTCAGCACAAGAGACCCTGGTTCAAGGCCAGGATCTGCCACGATATTATCTACAGGAGGGAGTGAGATCCTGGGCACTTGATGACTCTCTGGGTCACTGTTTCCTCATCCACATAAAAGGAAAAGTAATACCCTCCTTCCACATGATCAGGACGCAATATGTAGCTGTATGAAAGGTCTCTGAGGGCCGGCCCGGTGGCGCACTGGATAGTGCGCCGCTTGGGAAGCGCGGCGGCGCTCCCGCCCGAGGGTTCGGATCCCACATAC